>NC_091201.1:32770850-32780588 GCF_040958095.1 Procambarus clarkii
TAATGTGGGAAAGAGTGGGAACATCGACTGCATAGGTTCAAACCCTCATCACTGCTCCTATGGTTTTTCTCCTTGATGCAGTCACATTAGTGTGATTACTCTCTGTGTAGTAATAATAATAATAATAATAATAATAATAATAATAACAACAATTTGTATTTAACAAAGGTACAAACATTCATACAGAAGATATAAGAAGGTGGAATGAATCATGGATAGGGTAGGTACAATGCCTAAAGCCACTAATATGCAGAGCATTTCGGGCATAAAATGGAAAAAACTAAAAGACTTTAAATTAATTCCATTAATTTCCAAGCGATGTTAAAAGCTCTGTACCTCAAGGTACAGTCCTTGCACCGCTACTGTTCCTTATTCTCATATCTGATATAGACAAAAATACACGCCACAGCTTCGTGTCGTCCTTTGCAGATGACACAAAAATCAGCATGAAAATTACCTCTGCTGAAGACATTGAAAAACTACAAGCAGATGTCAACAAAGTTTTGATTGGGCAGCAGAAAATAACATGATGTTTAACAGTGATAAATTTCAGGTACTCAGGTACGGCAAAAATGAGGATCTGAAACATAATACAGGGTACAAAACACAATCGAATCTTCCCATAGTAGGAAAACAGCATGTCAAGGATTTGGGAATAATGATGTCCGACGATCTAACGTTTAGGGAGCATAACCAAGCAAATATCGCGTCAGCCAGAAAAATGATCGGATGGATTACGAGAACTTTCAAATCCAGGGATCCCATCACAATGGTTGTACTCTTCAAGTCACTTGTGCTGTCCCGTCTCGAGTACTGCTCAGTACTCACTTCCCCCTTCAGAGCAGGAGAGATTGCAGAAATAGAGGGAATACAGAGAACATATACGGCACGCATAGACGAGATAAAACACCTAAATTATTGGGATCGTCTCAAAGCTCTCCAAATGTACTCTCTAGAAAGGAGACGAGAGAGATACCAAATAATATACACCTGGAAAATACTGGAGGGTCAGGTCCCAAATCTACACAGTAAAATAACAACGTACTGGAGTGAACGATATGGAAGAAAATGCAAGATTGAACCTGTGAAGAGCAGAGGTGCCATAGGCACAATCAGAGAGCACTGTATAAACATCAGGGGTCCGCGGTTGTTCAACGTCCTCCCAGCGAGCATAAGAAATATTGCCGGAACAACCGTGGACATCTTCAAGAGAAAACTGGACGGTTTTCTAAGAGAAGTTCCGGATCAGCCGGGCTGTGGTGGGTACGTGGCCCTGCGGGCCGCTCCAAGCAACAGCCTGGTGGACCAAACTCTCACAAGTCGAGCCTGGCCTCGGGCCGGGCTTGGGGAGTAGAAGAACTCCCAGAACCCCATCAACCAGGTATCAACCAGGTAATTGATACTAAAACAGTTATGAATTGAGGAAGATCAATAGAAAAAGACAATTATTACATGATGATTGGAACAACAATATATTCAACAGAACATATTAATTTTATAGGATAAACAGAAGAAATAAAACGTTTAATAAGTTTTTACATGGCAGATAACAGCAATGGTGCAGGTCCAGTAATTAATGTTTAGTGAACCAAAACATAGATTCACATTTATGAAGTAATGTAGGTTACATAGAATTTATCAGGTAGTTCTTAGTTGCTCGCTCTTTTAAATTGGTTCAGAGAAGGACAATCTTTGATGTGATTAGAGAGGTCATTCCACATTTTGGGACCCTTAGCAGAGCATTTCTACTTTGGTTAAGTCACATTCCTGGAATATCAAATAGATATTTGTTTTAGTGAAGTGCCCATGTGTTCTCTTATACCCCTCTAGGAAGCGTTTAAGATCAGGATTAGCATTGCAGTTCAGTGATTATTTATATATATATATATATATATATATATATATATATATATATATATATATATATATATATATATACAGAGCACCACTTGGTTTCCGAACCCCTTGGGGACGAGACCCGTCGGTTAACATGTAAGTTCGTATACGAGAAATAGAGGGGAAAAAATAAACTAGAAATGTAAAAAGAAATTTTTCCGAAAAATTTATGAAAAAAACTCTAGGGAAAAAAATCGTCAGGTTCATGGCGTAAATGCGACCGTGTTTTGTTTGTACTCATCAATAAGTGAAGTCCTGATCCGCTTTATAAAAGTCCTTAATTGTTCCTAACTGATTATTAAGACGACTGGCAAACATCCTCTGGATGTTTCCTGCCAGCCTGCAGGCACATCCTGCCTAAAATATACGATGATGTACTGTACATTTAGGAAACAAATCTGGGTCACAGGTCTGTGGAGTGTGGTTAGGCTTACGGAGTCAGCCGGTCCCTCCCCCACCACCAACACACCTCCCCCTCTCCCCCCACCACCGACACACCTCCCCCCTCCCCCCACCACCGACACACCTCCCCCTCTCCCCCCACCACCGACACACCACCCCCACCCCCCACCCCAAACCCATACACACACACACACACACACACACACACACACACACTCTCAAAGGTCACGTGGTTCACAGTTCACTTCATCACCCATATATCGCTTCCTGCCTGCCTGCCTCCTTCCCACCCTGCCAGCCTGCTTCCTTCCCAGCCTGCCTCCTTCCCAGCCTGCCTCCTTCCCAGCCTGCCTGCCTGCCTCCTTCCCAGCCTGCCAGCCTGCCTCCTTCCCAGCCTGCCTCCTTCCCAGCCTGCCTCCTTCCCAGCCTGCCAGCCTGCCTCCTTCCCAGCCTGCCAGCCTGCCTCCTTCCCAGCCTGCCAGCCTGCCTCCTTCCCAGCCTGCCAGCCTGCCTGCCAGCCTGCCTGCCTGCCAGCCTGCCAGCCTGCTTCCTTTCCAGCCAGCCTGCCTCCCCCCCTGCCATCATGCTAACGGGTAGTGTGTGTTAGGCTTATCTTCGGGAATGAGCCGGTCTCACCCCTACCACCAACAAACCACCCGCCCCCCTACATCCCATCTCTCAAGGTCACGCGGTTCAACCGCGTGACTACCACTCACTCCCTGCCTGCAAGCTAGCCTGCCTGCCTGCCTGCCTGTGCCTGCCTGCCTGTGCCTGCCAGCCTGCCTTTCCCTCCCTAATTCTCACTACTTCCATCCCTTCCTGCCTACCTCCTAGCATCTCTCCCTACCTCCCCCTCCCTCTTAGCATCTCTCCCTACCTCCTAACATCTCTCCCTACCTCCCCCTCCCTCCTAGCATCTCTCTCCCCCCTCTCTCACTGATTCTCCCCCCCCCTCCTCATTCATACTGCCTCCCACCTAAGTTCCATCGTCCATCCACCCACCAGCCAGCCATCACTGACGCAATGGGTGCATTTGGAGCCAACATGGTGCACAGATGTTTCTTGATTGTGCAGATATGTAAAACAAAAGTACAGAATGAACATTCCAGCCTTATGGCAATTCAAAATAATAGGAATAATAGGCCGTGAATCTGTGAAGTCACAGTGGGCAAACTGGACCATCGCCCACCCACCACCACAAGCCGGCGTGACGCTTGGTGGACCCCTTCCTACCCGAACTTTGTTCGGGTAGCATGACTCCCCAACCCCAATCGGGAAACTGGAAGTTTCGGATAACTAAAGTTCGGAAACCAAGTGGTGCTCTGTATATATATATATATATATATATATATATATATATATATATATATAATATATATATATATATATATATATATATATTTATATATATATATATATAATATATATTATACACATACATACACATACATACACATACATACATACATACATACATACATACATACATACATACATACATACATACATACATACAGTAAGCATGAGAGGATGTGTAAAGACTTAATATCTAACATATTGAATTATTTAAATAAAGGGTCCTGAGTCTTGGGCTTGAGTTTGTTATTGGTCTAATTGCTGATATGTGTTGAGTAATTAGAGGAGATGTAGATGATTTTGGGTAATAGAATCCCAGGCACAAATACCATAGATGAGATAAAGATAGATGAGTGAGTAATTAAGCATTACCAGAGCAGAGCAAGGTATATAGTATCTGATTTTAGAGAATGCAAACTGTTTTAGAATTGTTTTGCTATATCTTGTATATAACACTGGAAATTCAACTTTGTTATCAATGAGAACACCAAGGAATTTGTCATGTAATGTTATTAATTTGGGTATTGTTCATTTTTAGGTTAATTTGATCTGTGGATTTATTATGAAACAAAATATAGAAGTTTTTATCTATGTTAAGGGTGAATTTGTTAGTTAACCAAAGATGGGCTATTTTCAGTTCAGTATTCACTGTGTCATTCAGAATAAGAGGGTTAGGAATTAAGAAAATTAAGCTTTTGTCATCATCAAATAGAATTGGCTCGAGTTGTTAAGAGGCATTTTACCAAATGGTAAAATGGTCCCGAGACAGGGGTACCTTTTACATGCTGCTGGCTTCCTGTTCCCGTCAAGGCCACTAGTGAGATGGTGGCCCTCAGGTAAATTTAGGTAATCTGATTCATACTTATGCTTTCTATGCATGTATGAGCACACAAGAGTATCTTCCTGGTGTTTGGTATGCATGCACAGGTTCAGTGACCTGGTTGCCTTGTGGGTTTATCTGTGGGACCGGAGCCTAATGCACCAGGAAGCTACTGAGGGCTGCCCAGAAAAGGACATTTCATTACAATAGTTTCTTGATTTATTGTTTTCTTCTGTAATATAAATGTTGTAGCAAATTGTTGTACTGTATTCTGTTATCAGTTGTCCAAAGTCTTCTGAGTGATTCTAACATTTTTATAATCTTAACAAATGTTTAGTATCTCATGAGGGATACTGCTTAACACTATCGCTCACTTTGGACACGTATCATGTCCATTTTTTTCTCCAGAGTCCTAACTTTGGACAGGACTCGCGTCCACTACAAAAATATTTATATAAAATTCATTTTTTATCCGAGCGACCTCGGGATAGTTTCAAATTAAGCACCTTTAGAATGCACATAATTTGATACCAAAATGAAAGATGTAACATGAAACTTGATGTCCGAACACTTATATGATTATAAATAGGTTTTTGGTAAAAAATTTAAAATATTTGTTAAAATTCTATTTATTGTGCTATTATGTTGGGACTAGTTTTAAAATGCGCGTCTTTATGTGTGAACAATTTGATACCAAAATGAAAGATGTAATACAAAAATTTATGTCAGAACACTGGAAAGATATAAATAATTTTGTGATGATGAGCTTCCAGAATTAAAATATTTGTTAAAATTCCAGTTATTGCTCTATTATTATGGGACTAGTTTTAAAATATGCGCCTTTTTATTGTGAACAATTTGATACCAAAATGAAAGACGTAACGTGAAAATTGATGTTATCAAACTGAACGAGTATACACATTCGGTTGCAGTACTGTATACAAATTGGTGCTCGTTTACGGGTAACTTTAGGCTTTTCTGCAGGAAGGCACACCAGGTTTTTGTACATTATATTCATACACATATGTAGGGAATTCAATTGCGAACACAATGATACCAAAATGAGCGACGTAGCACGAGAATTAAGGTGAGAAAATGGAACGAGTATAAGCATTTTTCTGATTTTGTGCGTTCATGGGTAACTTTTGCCGACTTTAGGCTTTGCTGTTGGGAGTCACGTCAGGCTTTTGGACATTATATTCATGCACACTTGTAGGGAATTTAATTGTGAACACAATGATACCAAAACGAACGACGTAGCACGAGAATTAAGGTGAGAAAACTGAAACGAGTATACACATTTAGGCGTCACGCGCGCTTGCCCACACATTGGGTGCATGACCTCTAAGTTGGCGGCGCGCCTGTCGGGAGAGCGATAGTATTAATTATATGAATATTGATTTTTCAACTACTCTACTTTTAATAATAATAATTCATTGTGTCGGGGGACAGGCAATCAGTGTATATATATATATATATATACATGTTAAGCTTATACAAGAGTTGTTACATTCTTGTACAGCCACTAGTACGCGTAGCGTTTCGGGCAGGTCCCTGGAATACGATCCCCTGCCGCGAAGAATCGTTTTTTCATCCAAGTACACATTTTACTGTTGCGTTAAACAGAGGCTACAGTCAGAGGCTACAGAGGCTACAGTTATATTGAGGTCCTCCCTAGGGTCGAATTACTGACCCTCCCCATGATGCAAGGATGCAACCCCATAACAAGCTAACTCCTCGGTACCTACGGGTATTTACTGCTAGGTGAACAGGAGCATTAGAGGATAGGAAATGTGTCGGAATGAACCCAACAATATTACTGGGGAGCTAAAAGAGAGCCAAACAAACCACAAAATAATAAAATATAAAATACAGCACAGTGCAATTGTTCTTTATGTTTCATCTTTAAAAAATTAAAATAAAACATAAGTTGTTGTTGTTGTTTAAGATTCGCTACTTGGAACAAAAAGTTCCAAGCAGCACGGGCTATGGTAAGCCCGTAGTGAAACATAAGTTTCAAACAAGCTGTTATAAGCATATATATTTGGTGTGAGATAAACCAACAAGAAGAGTCTCAGTGAGCAGTTTGGGTCTCTACAGTACAACTGCGGTCATTCTCGACTCTCAGTCAGGAATTCTGGGTAGGTCAGAAATGGTTAGGCATATTTAGTTTTACCTAATGCCTCATTTCACCTAGCAGTAAGTAGATATCCAGGAGTTAGTCACAGTTGTGGGGTTGCAGTTGTGTTGGTTGCAGTTGTGGGGTTGCAGTTGTGGGGTTGCTGTCAGGGTGCCTGACAGCTGAGTGGACAGCGCTTCAGATTTGTAGTGTTAAGATTCCGGGTTCGATCCCCGGTGGAGGCGGAGACAAATGGGCAAAATGTTTCTTTCACCCAGATGCTCCTGTTACCTACCAGTAAATAAGTACCTGGGAGTTAAACAGCTGCTACAGGCTGCTTCCTGGGGTTGTGTAACAAAAAGGAGGCCTGGTCGAGGACTGGGCCGTGGGGACGCTAAGCCCCGAAATCATTTCAAGATAATCTCAAGATTGCATCCTGGGGCAGGTTAGTAGTTCAACCTTGGGATGACCTAGTTATAAGCCTAATTTATATAAATACACAGGCGTCCTGTGTATAGGGGCCTGACAGCTGAGGGGACAGCGCTTTGGATTCATGGTCCTGAGGTTCCGGGTTCGATCCCCTGTGGAGGTGGAAACAAATGGACAGTTTCTTTCACCCCAATTTCCCTGTTACCTAGGAGTTAGACAGCTGCTACAGGCTGCTTCCTCGGGGTATGTAACAAAAAGGAGGCCTGGTCGAAGACCGGGCCACGGGGGACGCTAGGCCCAAAATCATCTCAAGATAACCTCCTTTCCCACGCAAAAAATTAAAGTATTTTTGTCCATGATTAAATTTTGAGTGCTGTGAGAGGTGTTAATTCCCAGTTTTGTATTTCAGCTATTGATGTGAAAAAATCCATTTATTTATTTTATATATAACATATTGTACTGTATCTATACAGTACAACTGTACTTGTTTACATTTCTTGTAAATATTTTATTGCACTTTCCAGAACTGATAAATACTGTATGTCATTATTACTTGTCATTGTCAGTATGCCTAATCAATAGGTATGTACGCTTAACCCTTAGGCAGCGGCTATGGAGAATTGGCCATACCTTCCTATGTGCAAAAAATAAAAAAATTCCAGAAAGTAATTTTTCATTACTGTATAGAATTATAAATTTGAATTCAAAATGTAAGAAAAACACAAAAATAAGTGAATATTTATCATTTCACTGGGTGGAGGTGCTCTCCAAGCATGTGTGGTGGTTGTCTCTGACGCCTGTCAACACTGCCCGACTCTGCTGACACTCCCTGTGTTATCCTCGGATGTTTCACTGATTGTTTATCACTTGTTTCTCATCATTTATAAGTGTGTTAAATAACTTGATTGTTAAGGTCACTTATGGATCAGTAACCGGGTTCTTGTTGGAGGAACCTTGGTTGTTGTATCCGACCCCGAGTCAGTAGTACGTTTTCAAGAAAGTGGCTATATAGTGCAATATAAAGGGAAGGGGATAAACTAAACACTGTTCCTTTCACCAATGGATTATATATTTTACCATCACCTTTAAGTATATATATATGTACACCATCACCGTTAAATATATATAAAAGAACAGATAGGCTATTTCTACTCCTATATACAAGAATATCCTTTCACTCAAGATTAAACGTGCTCATGTGCAGAGTTCATCAAAACCCAGTGTTTCTCCACTGCCCAGTAGCTTATCCAACCTTACTGGGAAGAACACTGGTGAGTTCACCTGTACGTGGGCCAGTCCACTGACAGTGTCACAAGGTGCCTGTACCCCCACAACTGCTCTCCAGCTACTCGCTGGCAGAGGACCTCAGCCACACGCTAAGTAGGTCACAAACCAATACTGGGGTAGCGATCCCCTGGCAGTAGCCTCTAGCGTTCAGATAGCAGCACTACTCAACAGGCACCTCCCTGCCATCAATTTCTCCCCTAAGCCAGTCCCAGGCATGCTGATCTCTTTCAACACTATGTAACTAGCAGCTACCACAGTGCTTCAGATCGGCGGCTGCTTACTTGGTCGTTTTTCCAGGACCAAGTCGGGAGACAGTGGACTGCCCAAAATGAACTGCTGTCTCCAGTACCGCTGCCCCCAGATGTCACCTCTGTGGATACAAACACGTCATCAATAAACTGGCCGGTACTGGTGAAACTAAGAAGTACCACTAACCCACTGGGGAGTTGATATTGCGCTTTGTAGCACACCCTAGGTGGCGTTTGTCTTGATTCGCCACCTCACCAGAGGTCACTCACAACGACCCCTCTGGCTGACCAAGGCAGGAATCTTGAGCCATTTGCAGGTATTAGACAGCCACCATCAGATGGCATTGTCCACATTACGTCCGAACCCGTGGAAGTTTAGAGAGCCGACTCACAGATGGTTCTGAGGTCGATACTCCATACTCCGATGATGTTGTCGGGTTCGTAACATTAATCAATTACATAATCGTTTAAAAAACAAATGTTTCAGTTGATGATTGGTTATCTGGTATACTCCATCACAACCATAGAGAGTAGTGAAAAGGATATGAATATAATATACAATGGTGTTCAGCTCTGAGTGGTGACACATGGCCTAATTGGCACCATATTGACTAGAGTATAGATTGAAAGATAGGCGTAAGCCACCAATGTGGCACACACAGTGTGGTAATGGAACTGAAGATAGGGGCAGACAGATTCATTATAAACGACATGGAAGTGTGCGAGGAACTCAATAAGAAATTTCGAGAGGTCTTCACAGTAGAGCAAGGAGAAGTCCAAGAAATAAGAGAGGGAATATCTAACTAGACACCACTAGAGGAGTTTGTGATTACCAGGGGGAAGGTGAGGAAGTATCTGCTAGAGATGGAGGTGACAAAGGCTATAGGCCGGATGGAATCTCACTATGGATACTAAAGGAAGTAAAGGAGTTAAGGGATACCTGCCACTCTCCATGGTGTATAACAAATCACTGGTAACAGGTGAACTGCCAAAAATTTGGGAGACAGCTAATGTGGTCCCGATATTCAAGAAGGGCAATAGACAGGAGGCACTGAACTACAGGCCATTGTCCCAAACTTGCATACCTTGCAAGATGATGAAGATTTGCAAAAATGCTAGTGGCACATCTGGAGAGAAAGAACTTTGTAACACAACATCATCATGGTTCAGAGAAGGAGCCG
>NC_091201.1:32781088-32791088 GCF_040958095.1 Procambarus clarkii
ACCACAGGATCACACAAGTCCAGCGTGCTGTCCGCTCGGCCGACCGGCTCCTTCTCTGAACCCATGATGATGTTGTGTTACAAAGTTCTTTCTCTCCAGATGTGCCACTAGCATTTTTTGCAAATCTTCATCATCTTGCAAGGTATGCAAGTTTGGGACAATGGCCTGTAGTTCAGTGCCTCCTGTCTATTGCCCTTCTTGAATATCGGGACCACATTAGCTGTCTCCCAAATTTTTGGCAGTTCACCTGTTACCAGTGATTTGTTATACACCATGGAGAGTGGCAGGTATCCCTTAACTCCTTTACTTCCTTTAGTATCCATAGTGAGATTCCATCCGGGCCTATAGCCTTTGTCACCTCCATCTCTAGCAGATACTTCCTCACCTTCCCCCTGGTAATCACAAACTCCTCTAGTGGTGTCTAGTTAGATATTCCCTCTCTTATTTCTTGGACTTCTCCTTGCTCTACTGTGAAGACCTCTCGAAATTTCTTATTGAGTTCCTCGCACACTTCCATGTCGTTTATAATGAATCTGTCTGCCCCTATCTTCAGTTCCATTACCACACTGTGTGTGCCACATTGGTGGCTTACGCCTATCTTTCAATCTATACTCTAGTCAATATGGTGCCAATTAGGCCATGTGTCACCACTCAGAGCTGAACACCATTGTATATTATATTCATATCCTTTTCACTACTCTCTATGGTTGTGATGGAGTATACCAGATAAACCAATCATCAACTGAAACATTTGTTTTTTAAACGATTATGTAATTGATTAATGTTACGAACCCGACAACATCATCGGAGTATGGAGTATCGACCTCAGAACCATCTGTGAGTCGGCTCTCTAAACTTCCACGGGTTCGGACGTAATGTGGACAATGCCATCTGATGGTGGCTGTCTAATACCTGCAAATGGCTCAAGATTCCTGCCTTGGTCAGCCAGAGGGGTCGTTGTGAGTGACCTCTGGTGAGGTGGCGAATCAAGACAAACGCCACCTAGGGTGTGCTACAAAGCGCAATATCAACTCCCCAGTGGGTTAGTGGTACTTCTTAGTTTCACCAGTACCGGCCAGTTTATTGATGACGTGTTTGTATCCACAGAGGTGACATCTGGGGGCAGCGGTACTGGAGACAGCAGTTCATTTTGGGCAGTCCACTGTCTCCCGACTTGGTCCTGGAAAAACGACCAAGTAAGCAGCCGCCGATCTGAAGCACTGTGGTAGCTGCTAGTTACATAGTGTTGAAAGAGATCAGCATGCCTCTGGGACTGGCTTAGGGGAGAAATTGATGGCAGGGAGGTGCCTGTTGAGTAGTGCTGCTATCTGAACGCTAGAGGCTACTGCCAGGGGATCGCTACCCCAGTATTGGTTTGTGACCTACTTAGCGTGTGGCTGAGGTCCTCTGCCAGCGAGTAGCTGGAGAGCAGTTGTGGGGGTACAGGCACCTTGTGACACTGTCAGTGGACTGGCCCACGTACAGGTGAACTCACCAGTGTTCTTCCCAGTAAGGTTGGATAAGCTACTGGGCAGTGGAGAAACACTGGGTTTTGATGAACTCTGCACATGAGCACGTTTAATATCTTGAGTGAAAGGATATTCTTGTATATAGGAGTAGAAATAGCCTATCTGTTCTTTTATATATATTTAACGGTGATGGTGTACATATATATATACTTAAAGGTGATGGTAAAATATATAATCCATTGGTGAAAGGAACAGTGTTTAGTTTATCCCCTTCCCTTTATATTGCACTATATAGCCACTTTCTTGAAAACGTACTACTGACTCGGGGTCGGATACAACAACCAAGGTTCCTCCAACAAGAACCCGGTTACTGATCCATAAGTGACCTTAACAATCAAGTTATTTAACACACACTTATAAATGATGAGAAACAAGTGATAAACAATCAGTGAAACATCCGAGGATAACACAGGGAGTGTCAGCAGAGTCGGGCAGTGTTGACAGGCGTCAGAGACAACCACCACACATGCTTGGAGAGCACCTCCACCCAGTGAAATGATAAATATTCACTTATTTTTGTGTTTTTCTTACATTTTGAATTCAAATTTATAATTCTATACAGTAATGAAAAATTACTTTCTGGAATTTTTTTATTTTTTGCACATAGGAAGGTATGGCCAATTCTCCATAGCCGCTGCCTAAGGGTTAAGCGTACATACCTATTGATTAGGCATACTGACAATGACAAGTAATAATGACATACAGTATTTATCAGTTCTGGAAAGTGCAATAAAATATTTACAAGAAATGTAAACAAGTACAGTTGTACTGTATAAGATACAGTACAATATGTTATATATAAAATAAATAAATGGATTTTTTCACATCAATAGCTGAAATACAAAACTGGGAATTAACACCTCTCACAGCACTCAAAATTTAATCATGGACAAAAATACTTTAATTTTTTGCGTGGGAAAGGAGGTTATCTTGAGATGATTTTGGGGCCTAGCGTCCCCCGTGGCCCGGTCTTCGACCAGGCCTCCTTTTTGTTACATACCCCGAGGAAGCAGCCTGTAGCAGCTGTCTAACTCCTAGGTAACAGGGAAATTGGGGTGAAAGAAACTGTCCATTTGTTTCCACCTCCACAGGGGATCGAACCCGGAACCTCAGGACCATGAATCCAAAGCGCTGTCCCCTCAGCTGTCAGGCCCCTATACACAGGACGCCTGTGTATTTATATAAATTAGGCTTATAACTAGGTCATCCCAAGGTTGAACTACTAACCTGCCCCAGGATGCAATCTTGAGATTATCTTGAAATGATTTCGGGGCTTAGCGTCCCCACGGCCCAGTCCTCGACCAGGCCTCCTTTTTGTTACACAACCCCAGGAAGCAGCCTGTAGCAGCTGTTTAACTCCCAGGTACTTATTTACTGGTAGGTAACAGGAGCATCTGGGTGAAAGAAACATTTTGCCCATTTGTCTCCGCCTCCACCGGGGATCGAACCCGGAATCTTAACACTACAAATCTGAAGCGCTGTCCACTCAGCTGTCAGGCACCCTGACAGCAACCCCACAACTGCAACCCCACAACTGCAACCAACACAACTGCAACCCCACAACTGTGACTAACTCCTGGATATCTACTTACTGCTAGGTGAAATGAGGCATTAGGTAAAACTAAATATGCCTAACCATTTCTGACCTACCCAGAATTCCTGACTGAGAGTCGAGAATGACCGCAGTTGTACTGTAGAGACCCAAACTGCTCACTGAGACTCTTCTTGTTGGTTTATCTCACACCAAAATATATATGCTTATAACAGCTTGTTTGAAACTTATGTTTCACTACGGGCTTACCATAGCCCGTGCTGCTTGGAACTTTTTGTTCCAAGTAGCGAATCTTAAACAACAACAACAACTTATGTTTTATTTTAATTTTTTAAAGATGAAACATAAAGAACAATTGCACTGTGCTGTATTTTATATTTTATTATTTTTGTGGTTTGTTTGGCTCTCTTTTAGCTCCCCAGTAATATTGTTGGGTTCATTCCGACACATTTCCTATCCTCTAATGCTCCTGTTCACCTAGCAGTAAATACCCGTAGGTACCGAGGAGTTAGCTTGTTATGGGGTTGCATCCTTGCATCATGGGGAGGGTCAGTAATTCGACCCTAGGGAGGACCTCAATATAACTGTAGCCTCTGTAGCCTCTGACTGTAGCCTCTGTTTAACGCAACAGTAAAATGTGTACTTGGATGAAAAAACGATTCTTCGCGGCAGGGGATCGTATTCCAGGGACCTGCCCGAAACGCTACGCGTACTAGTGGCTGTACAAGAATGTAACAACTCTTGTATAAGCTTAACATGTATATATATATATATATATATACACTGATTGCCTGTCCCCCGACACAATGAATTATTATTATTAAAAGTAGAGTAGTTGAAAAATCAATATTCATATAATTAATACTATCGCTCTCCCGACAGGCGCGCCGCCAACTTAGAGGTCATGCACCCAATGTGTGGGCAAGCGCGCGTGACGCCTAAATGTGTATACTCGTTTCAGTTTTCTCACCTTAATTCTCGTGCTACGTCGTTCGTTTTGGTATCATTGTGTTCACAATTAAATTCCCTACAAGTGTGCATGAATATAATGTCCAAAAGCCTGACGTGACTCCCAACAGCAAAGCCTAAAGTCGGCAAAAGTTACCCATGAACGCACAAAATCAGAAAAATGCTTATACTCGTTCCATTTTCTCACCTTAATTCTCGTGCTACGTCGCTCATTTTGGTATCATTGTGTTCGCAATTGAATTCCCTACATATGTGTATGAATATAATGTACAAAAACCTGGTGTGCCTTCCTGCAGAAAAGCCTAAAGTTACCCGTAAACGAGCACCAATTTGTATACAGTACTGCAACCGAATGTGTATACTCGTTCAGTTTGATAACATCAATTTTCACGTTACGTCTTTCATTTTGGTATCAAATTGTTCACAATAAAAAGGCGCATATTTTAAAACTAGTCCCATAATAATAGAGCAATAACTGGAATTTTAACAAATATTTTAATTCTGGAAGCTCATCATCACAAAATTATTTATATCTTTCCAGTGTTCTGACATAAATTTTTGTATTACATCTTTCATTTTGGTATCAAATTGTTCACAACATAAAGACGCGCATTTTAAAACTAGTCCCAACATAATAGCACAATAAATAGAATTTTAACAAATATTTTAAATTTTTTACCAAAAACCTATTTATAATCATATAAGTGTTCGGACATCAAGTTTCATGTTACATCTTTCATTTTGGTATCAAATTATGTGCATTCTAAAGGTGCTTAATTTGAAACTATCCCGAGGTCGCTCGGATAAAAAATGAATTTTATATAAATATTTTTGTAGTGGACGCGAGTCCTGTCCAAAGTTAGGACTCTGGAGAAAAAAATGGACATGATACGTGTCCAAAGTGAGCGATAGTGTTAAGCAGTATCCCTCATGAGATACTAAACATTTGTTAAGATTATAAAAATGTTAGAATCACTCAGAAGACTTTGGACAACTGATAACAGAATACAGTACAACAATTTGCTACAACATTTATATTACAGAAGAAAACAATAAATCAAGAAACTATTGTAATGAAATGTCCTTTTCTGGGCAGCCCTCAGTAGCTTCCTGGTGCATTAGGCTCCGGTCCCACAGATAAACCCACAAGGCAACCAGGTCACTGAACCTGTGCATGCATACCAAACACCAGGAAGATACTCTTGTGTGCTCATACATGCATAGAAAGCATAAGTATGAATCAGATTACCTAAATTTACCTGAGGGCCACCATCTCACTAGTGGCCTTGACGGGAACAGGAAGCCAGCAGCATGTAAAAGGTACCCCTGTCTCGGGACCATTTTACCATTTGGTAAAATGCCTCTTAACAACTCGAGCCAATTCTATTTGATGATGACAAAAGCTTAATTTTCTTAATTCCTAACCCTCTTATTCTGAATGACACAGTGAATACTGAACTGAAAATAGCCCATCTTTGGTTAACTAACAAATTCACCCTTAACATAGATAAAAACTTCTATATTTTGTTTCATAATAAATCCACAGATCAAATTAACCTAAAAATGAACAATACCCAAATTAATAACATTACATGACAAATTCCTTGGTGTTCTCATTGATAACAAAGTTGAATTTCCAGTGTTATATACAAGATATAGCAAAACAAATTCTAAAACAGTTTGCATTCTCTAAAATCAGATACTATATACCTTGCTCTGCTCTGGTAATGCTTAATTACTCACTCATCTATCTTTATCTCATCTATGGTATTTGTGCC
Source organism: Procambarus clarkii (assembly GCF_040958095.1). NCBI lineage: Eukaryota > Metazoa > Arthropoda > Malacostraca > Decapoda > Cambaridae > Procambarus > Procambarus clarkii. Next base: position 32,786,917 of record NC_091201.1, read on the forward strand.
TGGGATTCTATTACCCAAAATCATCTACATCTCCTCTAATTACTCAACACATATCAGCAATTAGACCAATAACAAACTCAAGCCCAAGACTCAGGACCCTTTATTTAAATAATTCAATATGTTAGATATTAAGTCTTTACACATCCTCTCATGCTTACTGTATGTATGTATGTATGTATGTATGTATGTATGTATGTATGTATGTATGTATGTATGTATGTGTATGTATGTGTATGTATGTGTATATATATATATATATATATATATATATATATATATATATATATATATATATATATATATATATATATATATATATATATATATATATATATATATATATATATATATATATATACAGAGCACCACTTGGTTTCCGAACTTTAGTTATCCGAAACTTCCAGTTTCCCGATTGGGGTTGGGGAGTCATGCTACCCGAACAAAGTTCGGGTAGGAAGGGGTCCACCAAGCGTCACGCCGGCTTGTGGTGGTGGGTGGGCGATGGTCCAGTTTGCCCACTGTGACTTCACAGATTCACGGCCTATTATTCCTATTATTTTGAATTGCCATAAGGCTGGAATGTTCATTCTGTACTTTTGTTTTACATATCTGCACAATCAAGAAACATCTGTGCACCATGTTGGCTCCAAATGCACCCATTGCGTCAGTGATGGCTGGCTGGTGGGTGGATGGACGATGGAACTTAGGTGGGAGGCAGTATGAATGAGGAGGGGGGGGGAGAATCAGTGAGAGAGGGGGGGAGAGAGATGCTAGGAGGGAGGGGGAGGTAGGGAGAGATGTTAGGAGGTAGGGAGAGATGCTAAGAGGGAGGGGGAGGTAGGGAGAGATGCTAGGAGGTAGGCAGGAAGGGATGGAAGTAGTGAGAATTAGGGAGGGAAAGGCAGGCTGGCAGGCACAGGCAGGCAGGCACAGGCAGGCAGGCAGGCAGGCTAGCTTGCAGGCAGGGAGTGAGTGGTAGTCACGCGGTTGAACCGCGTGACCTTGAGAGATGGGATGTAGGGGGGCGGGTGGTTTGTTGGTGGTAGGGGTGAGACCGGCTCATTCCCGAAGATAAGCCTAACACACACTACCCGTTAGCATGATGGCAGGGGGGGAGGCAGGCTGGCTGGAAAGGAAGCAGGCTGGCAGGCTGGCAGGCAGGCAGGCTGGCAGGCAGGCTGGCAGGCTGGGAAGGAGGCAGGCTGGCAGGCTGGGAAGGAGGCAGGCTGGCAGGCTGGGAAGGAGGCAGGCTGGCAGGCTGGGAAGGAGGCAGGCTGGGAAGGAGGCAGGCTGGGAAGGAGGCAGGCTGGCAGGCTGGGAAGGAGGCAGGCAGGCAGGCTGGGAAGGAGGCAGGCTGGGAAGGAGGCAGGCTGGGAAGGAAGCAGGCTGGCAGGGTGGGAAGGAGGCAGGCAGGCAGGAAGCGATATATGGGTGATGAAGTGAACTGTGAACCACGTGACCTTTGAGAGTGTGTGTGTGTGTGTGTGTGTGTGTGTGTGTGTGTATGGGTTTGGGGTGGGGGGTGGGGGTGGTGTGTCGGTGGTGGGGGGAGAGGGGGAGGTGTGTCGGTGGTGGGGGGAGAGGGGGAGGTGTGTCGGTGGTGGGGGGAGAGGGGGAGGTGTGTTGGTGGTGGGGGAGGGACCGGCTGACTCCGTAAGCCTAACCACACTCCACAGACCTGTGACCCAGATTTGTTTCCTAAATGTACAGTACATCATCGTATATTTTAGGCAGGATGTGCCTGCAGGCTGGCAGGAAACATCCAGAGGATGTTTGCCAGTCGTCTTAATAATCAGTTAGGAACAATTAAGGACTTTTATAAAGCGGATCAGGACTTCACTTATTGATGAGTACAAACAAAACACGGTCGCATTTACGCCATGAACCTGACGATTTTTTTCCCTAGAGTTTTTTTCATAAATTTTTCGGAAAAATTTCTTTTTACATTTCTAGTTTATTTTTTCCCCTCTATTTCTCGTATACGAACTTACATGTTAACCGACGGGTCTCGTCCCCAAGGGGTTCGGAAACCAAGTGGTGCTCTGTATATATATATATATATATATATATATATATATATATATATATATATATATATATATATATATAAATAATCACTGAACTGCAATGCTAATCCTGATCTTAAACGCTTCCTAGAGGGGTATAAGAGAACACATGGGCACTTCACTAAAACAAATATCTATTTGATATTCCAGGAATGTGACTTAACCAAAGTAGAAATGCTCTGCTAAGGGTCCCAAAATGTGGAATGACCTCTCTAATCACATCAAAGATTGTCCTTCTCTGAACCAATTTAAAAGAGCGAGCAACTAAGAACTACCTGATAAATTCTATGTAACCTACATTACTTCATAAATGTGAATCTATGTTTTGGTTCACTAAACATTAATTACTGGACCTGCACCATTGCTGTTATCTGCCATGTAAAAACTTATTAAACGTTTTATTTCTTCTGTTTATCCTATAAAATTAATATGTTCTGTTGAATATATTGTTGTTCCAATCATCATGTAATAATTGTCTTTTTCTATTGATCTTCCTCAATTCATAACTGTTTTAGTATCAATTACCTGGTTGATACCTGGTTGATGGGGTTCTGGGAGTTCTTCTACTCCCCAAGCCCGGCCCGAGGCCAGGCTCGACTTGTGAGAGTTTGGTCCACCAGGCTGTTGCTTGGAGCGGCCCGCAGGGCCACGTACCCACCACAGCCCGGCTGATCCGGAACTTCTCTTAGAAAACCGTCCAGTTTTCTCTTGAAGATGTCCACGGTTGTTCCGGCAATATTTCTTATGCTCGCTGGGAGGACGTTGAACAACCGCGGACCCCTGATGTTTATACAGTGCTCTCTGATTGTGCCTATGGCACCTCTGCTCTTCACAGGTTCAATCTTGCATTTTCTTCCATATCGTTCACTCCAGTACGTTGTTATTTTACTGTGTAGATTTGGGACCTGACCCTCCAGTATTTTCCAGGTGTATATTATTTGGTATCTCTCTCGTCTCCTTTCTAGAGAGTACATTTGGAGAGCTTTGAGACGATCCCAATAATTTAGGTGTTTTATCTCGTCTATGCGTGCCGTATATGTTCTCTGTATTCCCTCTATTTCTGCAATCTCTCCTGCTCTGAAGGGGGAAGTGAGTACTGAGCAGTACTCGAGACGGGACAGCACAAGTGACTTGAAGAGTACAACCATTGTGATGGGATCCCTGGATTTGAAAGTTCTCGTAATCCATCCGATCATTTTTCTGGCTGACGCGATATTTGCTTGGTTATGCTCCCTAAACGTTAGATCGTCGGACATCATTATTCCCAAATCCTTGACATGCTGTTTTCCTACTATGGGAAGATTCGATTGTGTTTTGTACCCTGTATTATGTTTCAGATCCTCATTTTTGCCGTACCTGAGTACCTGAAATTTATCACTGTTAAACATCATGTTATTTTCTGCTGCCCAATCAAAAACTTTGTTGACATCTGCTTGTAGTTTTTCAATGTCTTCAGCAGAGGTAATTTTCATGCTGATTTTTGTGTCATCTGCAAAGGACGACACGAAGCTGTGGCGTGTATTTTTGTCTATATCAGATATGAGAATAAGGAACAGTAGCGGTGCAAGGACTGTACCTTGAGGTACAGAGCTTTTAACATCGCTTGGAAATTAATGGAATTAATTTAAAGTCTTTTAGTTTTTTCCATTTTATGCCCGAAATGCTCTGCATATTAGTGGCTTTAGGCATTGTACCTACCCTATCCATGATTCATTCCACCTTCTTATATCTTCTGTATGAATGTTTGTACCTTTGTTAAATACAAATTGTTGTTATTATTATTATTATTATTATTATTATTATTATTACTACACAGAGAGTAATCACACTAATGTGACTGCATCAAGGAGAAAAACCATAGGAGCAGTGATGAGGGTTTGAACCTATGCAGTCGATGTTCCCACTCTTTCCCACATTAATGTATTCACATGTATTATTATTATTATTAACACAAATACACAGAAATCATAATAACGTGATATATTATATATATTATATATATATATATATGTCGTACCTAGTAGCCAGAACGCACTTCTCAGCCTACTATGCAAGGCCCGATTTGCCTAATAAGCCAAGTTTTCATGAACTAATGCTTTTTCGACT
>NC_091201.1:32793588-32836088 GCF_040958095.1 Procambarus clarkii
ATACTCGGGTATTATTTCGTAATAATGATAGAAAAGAGTTATTATTATTATTATTATTATTATTCAAGCCAATTTTATTTGCTGATGACACAACCTTTATTTTCTTCAGTCCAAACCCTCTTATTCTGAATGACACGGTGAATAGCCAGCTAAATTCCCAGGTGACCTAAGCTGCCACAGGAAGGCGTTCAGGAGTACTGGCAAGATTATTAGTTACGATTGTCAAACTACATTTCAATTTGTTTTAGTTTTTTCTCTCGTATAGATTCATGTTTTTTTTTCAAAGACTATACTTTCTAGGCAGTTTTTCTCAGTTTTGGGACAATTTTTTATCCCCCATGCTTCCCTCGCTTCTATGAACACACCAGATTATGTTCCTGATGTTGGGAAGGATTGCACAAATCTGAGGTTGGATAGTGTTATGGGTGCCATTTGTGGTACTAGAACCTAATGCACCATGGACATACTGAGGGGGCCAGCTCAAAAATAGCAAATAAAAATATGATAAAACACACAAAGCAAAAAAAATAAAAAATATAAAACATTCAACTATCTACAACGTAACATTTTAACTCTCCTATCATTTTACAAGTTAATATTTTTGTTTTGTTGATGATGTATTTAGTTATACCTTTACCATTATCTCTATATTGTATGTTATAAGGCAAATAAATTAGTAAATTCTATAGACGAGGACATCAGAGTAGAAAACTTGTGCAAAATAATAACAGAACTTAACCACTGTGATGCACCACATTTATTGTGACATTATGGCTGTGTGACAAAAATAAAGTTTTCCAAAAACAGTATTTGTTCTTTTGGTATTGTTAATTAGCACCCAAGAAGCACGAAAATCCAAGTATAAAGTCTTTATCTCATGTAGTTTAGTTGTAGTTCCTGGAGAATTTGCATTTTGTTTGTTAAACAAAATATTTGTTTGTTTAGTTTTTTCACTCTAATAGGTTGTATCTATAAGTCAAAGATTGTGTTCATTGTGTACAACTTTGAAAATATACATATATACAGATATATAAGTAGTACGTATAAGTAGTAAGTATACAGATATACTTAGCTCTTGTCAATATGGCTTCAGACCCAAAAAAAGCACTAACGATGCACTTATTAGTATGATTAACTTGATTCATGCAGCTCTTGATAAAAATGAGTTCCCTGTTGGGTTATTTGTGAATCTGCGTAAGGCTTTTGACACCGTCAACCACCAAAACCTTCTTCTTAAATTATGACTCAGTGAATACTGAGCTAAATAAAGTCCATCTTTGGCTAACTGCCAACAAACTCACCCTCAATATTGACAAAACTTTCTATATTCTCTTTGGCAATAAATCCTCTAATCAAATAAATATATAAATATATAAATATATATATATATAAATATATAAATATATATATAAATATATATATATATATATATATATATATATATATATATATATATATATATATATATATATATATATATATATATATATATATATATATATATATATATATTGGTGTATACTGGCAGCAGGTTTTCTTTCAAACATGTTTCATTGAATATGACCGCATATTCTGTATTTATTATTTTCTGGTTTAGGGCTTCTATCCCTCTAACTATTTTCTTAGCATCAGGGCTTAATTGAAATAGGAGTTCTCCAAAACTCATTTTCGTACTTTTAAGGTGAAGAAAAGAAGTGATTTACTATAGAGTGTATTACACTTATTTGTATAATTTGCACGACGTTTCGAACCTCCATGGTTCATTCTCAAGTGAACAGATCTTACAATACTAGTTGATTTTATACCCGCATTAGGTCAGGTGATAATACAATGAAGGTGAAAACATGGGGGGATACATAAGGGATAAACATAGGGGCTGCAGAAGGCTTATTGGCCCATACGAGGCATCTCCTATCTAAACACAAAGATTAATCCAGTGTAATTGGCCTGTTATGTTGGACATTGTCTTCTGTGTTGGCATCGATATGTTCTTGTCTTGTCCTTACTCTCATGGTGGGTAGAGTAAATAGTTCCGTGATTTGGGTGTTCATGGTAGGTCGCTCTATTCTTATGTGAATTGCCTCAAGAATTTGTAATCTTCTTGAATCTTGGGTTTTGTCTATTATGCAAGTATTCTTGTTCAACATTTCTCTTGTTAGAGTAATGTCATGGGCTTGTCTCATGTGATTCCTAGGGGCACCAGATTGAAGATGGCATGTCAAACGCCTCGTCAGCTTGGTCGACGTCATACCTATGCACTTACATTGAAGGTTACATCCTTCGTGGGGGCAAGTGTACATGTATACAACGCTTGACTGCTGTAGAGGGTTCTCCGTCGGCTTCGGGCTGTTTTTGATAAGGAGTTCGGAAGTCTTCTTGGTTTTGTAGAATATTATCAGGTTTATGTTTTGGTTAGGAGTAGTGCTTTTTACTCCTTTACGGATTATTTCTTTCATTATTCTTTCCTCTTTTATATGTTCACTGTGCATGGTTGATTTGTAATATAATTTTATTGGGGGTGTTGTGGTTTCTGTTCTAGGTTCTGAATTATACCAACGGTCCAAGTGTCTTCTTATAGCAGCGTTTATTTCCGCGTTGCTATATCCGTTGTTCACCAATACCTGAGTTACTCTTTCAAACTCTCTACTGTATGGAGTATGAACTCCTAACTCCATACACTCCAAGTAAGTTTAGTCTACAATCATCAGCAGATTTCCTAGAATTGATCAAATCTACCCAGCCCGATGGAATCATCGCTTCCCTGGATGTTGAATCCCTTTTTACCAACGTCCCAGTCGACACAACTATAGGAATGATACTGGACAGAGTATACAGAGACGAGAGCACCCCCAAATTAGACATACCTGAGCCACACTTGAAAAGTCTTCTCGAAGCATGTACAAAGGAAGCCCCTTTCATCAGTCCACAAGGAGACATGTATTTACAAATAGACGGAGTAGCAATGGGCTCCCCCTTAGGAGTTTTATTTGCTAATTTTTATATGGGAACCATCGAAGATAGGGTCTTCAGTAGCAGACAAAAACCAACTGTATACTGCCGTTATGTAGATGACATATTCGTAATAGTAAAAGACTCAGATGAACTAATTGACCTAAAAAGACACCTAGAGAGAGAGTCAGTACTCCGATTTACACATGAAAATAGTGAAAATAACAGTCTGCCATTCTTGGATGTACTAATAACAAAAACAGGAACCTCTTTAAGCACCAACGTATATACCAAGCCCACCAACATAGGATTATGCCTGAACGGTAGAAGTGAGTGCCCCCAAAGATACAAAGCCAGTGTTCTCAATGCTTATATTCGTCGAGCGCTTACCCACTGCTCGGAATGGAGCAACGTGAGTAGAGAGTTTGAAAGAGTAACTCAGGTATTGGTGAACAACGGATATAGCAACGCGGAAATAAACGCTGCTATAAGAAGACACTTGGACCGTTGGTATAATTCAGAACCTAGAACAGAAACCACAACACCCCCAATAAAATTATATTACAAATCAACCATGCACAGTGAACATATAAAAGAGGAAAGAATAATGAAAGAAATAATCCGTAAAGGAGTAAAAAGCACTACTCCTAACCAAAACATAAACCTGATAATATTCTACAAAACCAAGAAGACTTCCGAACTCCTTATCAAAAACAGCCCGAAGCCGACGGAGAACCCTCTACAGCAGTCAAGCGTTGTATACATGTACACTTGCCCCCACGAAGGATGTAACCTTCAATGTAAGTACATAGGTATGACGTCGACCAAGCTGACGAGGCGTTTGACATGCCATCTTCAATCTGGTGCCCCTAGGAATCACATGAGACAAGCCCATGACATTACTCTAACAAGAGAAATGTTGAACAAGAATACTTGCATAATAGACAAAACCCAAGATTCAAGAAGATTACAAATTCTTGAGGCAATTCACATAAGAATAGAGCGACCTACCATGAACACCCAAATCACGGAACTATTTACTCTACCCACCATGAGAGTAAGGACAAGACAAGAACATATCGATGCCAACACAGAAGACAATGTCCAACATAACAGGCCAATTACACTGGATTAATCTTTGTGTTTAGATAGGAGATGCCTCGTATGGGCCAATAAGCCTTCTGCAGCCCCTATGTTTATCCCTTATGTATCCCCCCATGTTTTCACCTTCATTGTATTATCACCTGACCTAATGCGGGTATAAAATCAACTAGTATTGTAAGATCTGTTCACTTGAGAATGAACCATGGAGGTTCGAAACGTCGTGCAAATTATACAAATAAGTGTAATACACTCTATAGTAAATCACTTCTTTTCTTCACCTTAAAAGTACGAAAATGAGTTTTGGAGAACTCCTATTTCAATTAAGCCCTGATGCTAAGAAAATAGTTAGAGGGATAGAAGCCCTAAACCAGAAAATAATAAATACAGAATATGCGGTCATATTCAATGAAATATATATATATATATATATATATATATATATATATATATAAGGCACAACTCTCCTAAACACGAGAGTGAAGTATACAACTTTAGAACACTTTCCCACCAGGAGACTCGAACCCTAGCCAGCACAGAAGCCTTCCAGCAACTGGCATAACAGGTATGCCTTAACCCGCTCCACCACCTGCTCAGACCCTTAAAAGAGATGGTAATTTCGGAGTATTTATATACCCCAAAGATCACCACCTCCCAAGAGCACTAGAGCAAGTGAGGGGTCATTTATACGTTTATTTCATCAAGTCCCTGTTAATATGGGAGAACACTGTGTCTATGCTTAAGGCACAACTCTCCTAAACACGAGAGTGAAGTATACAACTTTAGAACACTTTCCCACCAGGAGACTCGAACCCTAGCCAGCACAGAAGCCTTCCAGCAACTGGCATAACAGGTACGCCTTAACCCGCTCCACCACCTGCTCAGACCCTTAAAAGAGATGGTAATTTCGGAGTATTTATATACCCCAAAGATCACCACCTCCCAAGAGCACTAGAGCAAGTGAGGGGTCATTTATACGTTTATTTCATCAAGTCCCTGTTAATATGGGAGAACACTGTGTCTATGCTTAAGGCACAACTCTCCTAAACACGAGAGTGAAGTATACAACTTTAGAACACTTTCCCACCAGGAGACTCGAACCCTAGCCAGCACAGAAGCCTTCCAGCAACTGGCATAGCTGGCAACTGGAGAGTTGTGCCTTAAGCATAGGCACAGTGTTCTCCCATATTAACAGGGACTTGATGAAATAAACGTATAAATGACCCCTCACTTGCTCTAGTGCTCTTGGGAGGTGGTGATCTTTGGGGTATATAAATACTCCGAAATTACCATCTCTTTTAAGGGTCTGAGCAGGTGGTGGAGCGGGTTAAGGCGTACCTGTTATGCCAGTTGCTGGAAGGCTTCTGTGCTGGCTAGGGTTCGAGTCTCCTGGTGGGAAAGTGTTCTAAAGTTGTGTATGTGTATATATATATATATATATATAAATATATATATATATAAATATATAAATATATAAATATATATATATATATATATATATATATATATATATATATATATATATATTACATATATATATATATATGACAATGTCAGACCACGGAGGAAAAATGAAACAGGAAATTTCCTTAAGTACTTTCGTATATTAAATACATCTTCAGAAGGTCCTTCTGAAGGTCCCTTTGGACCTTCTGAAGATGTATTTAATATACGAAAGTACTTAAGGAAATTTCCTGTTTCATTTTTCCTCCGTGGTCTGACATTGTCACATTCTTAATCACGTGTTTATTTTCGTGATATACACACACACACACACATATATATATATATATATATATATATATATATATATATATATATATATATATATATATATATATATATATATATATATATTACCTGTAAACATTTTTTATCAATTTTACTGTTAAATTATCTAAAAAACAATTCTGTTAGTTTAAGGACTTGCCTGAAATGCTATGCCTGCTACTGGCTTTACAAGAATGTAAATTCAGCTTTATTTCTATATTCTCTGTTAACCCACAATGTACGTTCTTGTATATAAATAAATAAATAAATATGTCGGCTGGCGCATTTTCAGGCAAACGAGTTTTCTCGGCCGGCGCAGCACAGTGGTTAAGTAACTTGAAAAGTGTTGTTATACTTTAATATGAATTTGAAATATAAGTCTAAAAGCCTTTATTTGCAGTCATAAATTTCCTACTTCTTTTTGTGCAAACTAAATTTTATATCTTACACTTTGGTCACACTGGTCAGTTTCATTTAAAATATGATAACTGTATTGATTTCTGCTTGTTTAAATTGGATTTATAGTTCCCCATTCTTGTGGGACAGGAAGCCTGTTTGGTGCACTGAGGCTTCCATAGGAAAGTGTGAGGAAGTCTGCATGGCCACCTAACCAGTTGCTAGCCAGACCAAAGGATGTTTAACCATATGACTGAGTAATGTGCATCTCACCCACTGTATCATGCATGATGCATGTAGAGTATTTAGTAAGAACTCTTATCTGAGGCAGAGACAGCAATCTCGAAAAGAAATGAAAGTGGTAATCTACATATTTTAAGTGAAATTTAAGAACACTTTTGTTAGCATGTGCATATGGCCAAATTGAAGTACTGTAGCTTATAAACTGTGATAATTATTTAGCTACAATGACCTCTCATACCTCTGTACATGCATGACAGTTTAGGCTAATTGGCATATTAACAAAGATAATTAATAATAACTAAAAAGCTACAATATGTAGCTGACCATCACTTAAAGCAATCATAAAATAATTATCAAATACTTGAGCAATATAATTTATTACCAACTTGTAAAATGAAAGTTCTACAAATATCCAACTACACACATATGACAGCAAAGATTGATATAAAAAAAGCTATTACCTTCTGGTCTCTTACCTGACACGACTGAATGACACAAACAGGAAAAGAAATATTATAAAATTACAAAGGAATGGACACGGTACACAATTATGAGCAACTTTGAGTTATGAAAAGTATCACATTAAAACTATGATCAATATCCACACTGGAGTATTGACCATGCATCTGTATATATTATAAAAACATTTACAACAAGACTGGAAATGAACCAATCTTATAAATAATACAATACAATATGCATACAAAAGCCAACAGACTCGTTCAACCTCGTCATAACTTTTCTTTAAGATGTAAAAATAACTAAAAACATTTAGTGTAAGCTAAAGTTTCAGCTGCTAAGAAGATGTAAAATATGCCAATGTTCATCAGATATACCAGTATTACTACCATTATTTATTATTCCATTTCATCTCACAATGCACTTGATCTCATGCATACATGACCTGATGCCTATACTGTACCTTGTTCCCAGAGAAGCCAACAAACTCAAGCAGCTTAAGAATTTTCTGTGGAAGCTGTGAGATCATCTGAAATATGAATATATTTATAACAATTATAATAATATATTATAATACAAATATGGTGAGTTTCATAAACTAAAAGCTCTTAAAAAAAACAGTTAAGAATGATTCTAATGTCAACATAACTTGAGCATTCAGAAAAATCAAACTCAGATGTAGAAAAAAATTTATGTATACTATACAATACAGGTATATGGAAATACAAACTTACAAGATTAAAGGCCCCTACACCCATCCGTACTCCGGACTCGAAATGCATTTTGTCAGAATCTTTACTCCAGTCACGACCTTCTAGTATGTACCAGCATTCCCTGTTCCAGGAAATGTCAATTAGAGATCCAGAATAACATGTGTGGAATAACTTTCATATGTATAATTGTTCTATGTGTATGTGAAAATTAAAAAATAATATCTCATAATTTTTTTACTGTATCTCACTAAAGATTTACTGAAGCCAACATTCATCAATGTTTCTGTGATTGCAATATATTTACTACTATAGTACAGAGGAACCTTGGGTGATGAGCAGCCCCATCTATGAGCATTTCAGGTAATGAGCGAAAATTTGTCTCGACTGATGAGCTTCCGCTCGGTTAACGAGAAAAACCACATGGTGCTTCCTAGTGTTCCCGCTGGTTCTCGCAAATTCTTGGACGCATCTGACGACAGTGTTGTTGTTTTATCACACAGGATAAGCATCCCTCTGCATTTAGTTGTGCTTTTAAATTAGTTTCGCAAGATGAGCGTTTCACATGACGAGCTCAATGCCGGAACGGAATAAATTCGTTAACCGAGGTTCCACCGTACTATGTTTTCTACTATCATTTGTACAGTGTAGTATATTTTCACTGCATAGGCATGTTTAAGGTTATATGCTACAGGATCACATGAAAAACATCATGCAAGGAGCCTATGCTACACTATCTAATTTCAGAATTGCTTTGAAATACAGTATATGGATGGTCAAGACTTTTGTTAGACCAAAGTTGGAATATGCAACAGATATATGGTGCCCATATCTTAAGAAGCACATCAACAAACTGGAAAAAGTGCAAAGACATGTAACTAAATGGCTCCCAGAACTGAAGGACAAGAGCTACGAGGAGAGGTTAGAGGCATTATATATGCCAAAACAAGAAGATAGAAGAAAAAGGGAAATATGATCATTACGTTCAAAATAGTAATGGAAGTTGATAAAATTAATAAGGAAGAATTCCTGAGACCTGGAATTTCAAGAATAAGAGGTCACAGATTTAAACTAACTAAATAAAGCTGCCGAAGAAATATAAGAAAGTTCACGTTTGCAAACATAGTGGTAGACGGTTGGAATGAGTTAGGTGAGAAGGTCATGGAGGTCAAAACCGTTAGTAATTTCAAATCGTTATATGATAAAGAGTGCTGGGAAGACAGGACACCATGAGCACGGCTCTCATTCTGTAACTACACTTAGGTAATTATGCAACATCTTGAGTGTTATTTACTCTACAGCCTGATGATATTCAGAATAATATTGTACAGAATGCAGGCCTAATCTCTTAGACCACTAGGATCAATATCAGGTGTTTAAAATGCCTCTACACAACTGTCAGAAGCCTGTGATACAAGCTCAGACATACATTTTTATAATGGCAAACTTTTACTTTGAGACAATAGACTGGGTGAATCTAATATCATGAACAGGAGACCAGGACTCATACAGGACTCCTTACTAATACAGTACATCATGTGAAAAGCCAACCCAAGATAACAGCATTCTAGATCTTGTTCTAACTACAGCCGAAAGCATAGTCGAAGATGTTACTCTTATATCCTGAGATGGAATGCAACCCTTGAAATATTTATAAAGGTCCAGGACTTTTGAGAGGATTATTAAAGAATAAGAGGGCTGCAAGAAATATCTCCTGGAAGAAGCTAATAGGTAAGCAAAGCATTGAAACATAGCAGAATGATTTCACTATGGTCATCACTGAACTTAAAAAAAAAAAAAGTATAAAGGAGAGAACATAGGAAACAGATGTACGACATAATTAAGGCAGATTTTCAATTAAGATTCAGCTCTGAAAGACGTATAAGTCCCCCCTAGTAATCTCATAGATTATGAGATTTACAAATGAGTGTTGAATGCAGCAATTCAGGAAATCAGATCAGTCTGTTATATTTCTTGAACATTCTCACATACGTTAGCTTACTTCTCTTTTAGTATTAAGCGGGTTACCCTATTATACCTATAAATAATTTTTTATCTGAATTATTTTAAGTTCTTCTCGAAATACTGCACAGTAGTGCCTTCATTTTTATGTGTAGTCCTTGTACCTGCAATTGTTCCCCATCTTATGTTCTTTGTATGAACATTCTTATGAATAAAATGATTATCATTATTATTATTTTTAAATACATAATATAAAATCAGTGACAGGAAGCCTGTTATGCTGATTGAGATCACTCTAAGGCAGCTACTGACTTTCCCCAATATGCATCTCCCAGGTACCTACAGTATTTACTGTAGGCATGTAAGTACTGAACAGAGGCATCACGTGCAGGAAAAAGTTGCCCAAACACTTCTGTCCTGCCATGGGAATTGATCCTGGAACCTCTTGGTTGTACCTGACGATAAATTTGTTGAAAACACTAAATATTTATGTCACTTTTTTTGTTAACAAGCCTAGGTATACAGAGCGATGTGCTGCTACCCTATTCTATATGAAAGATTCACTGTTCACACTAGAATGATGAGATAACATCCCAACACCCACACCCACAGTTTGAAGCAGACGAGGAGTTAAGGGGCATCCCTCTTATACACGAGACAATCAGAAAGAACATTGATGAATTAAAGAAATTAAAAGTTATAAATATGGAATGTGGATAGAATTATAATAATACTTATTATTAATATTATAATTAGAAATTTAAACATTAGATAAATACAGTATGCAGTATAATAATTAGCTATAATTTTTTAAGTTGTATTAAAGTTGAGGCAATTAAATCACAGTATAAAATGATGTAGATGGTCCACTGAAGCAGGTGGATCACACATACTTGTAGGACTGGTAACAGGCTCTGATCTTCATGCCACCCTTCAGGAAACTGATAAGGGTCTCATCCTCCATGAAGGTGAGAACAGCCCGCAGCAGGAGGCACTCAGCGTAGCACAGCTCGGCATGGATCTCCTCTGCTCAACACAATGCACAGAAATTCAGATAAATTTCATTCACTCACAGATGTTAGAAGCTATTCTCATCATAATATCCCTAGTGCAGGCTAGTAGACTACACTTACATCCAATGTATGACTAACAATCCTGTTTGATGAGGATATTTGATGAACTTTTTGCTAGCTCTTGACTTATATTCTGTAATCCTTCATAGATATTATAAAAAGGCATAGATATTAAAAGAGGAAGAACACAGAAAATTGTATTGGAGAGGACCTAAAAATCCCCTCTAATGCATTATGTGTGCTTTTTCTCTGAGGCTAAAGATTCCCTTCTTCCAGTCAGAGTTGGTACTCCCTACTTTTTATATACTGTATATGAAAAATTAAGAAAATTAAAAAAGGAGGAATGAAAATTGATAAGAAAAATACGGTATGTAAATACACAGCTATATGGTGGCACAGCTATATATTATGGTGAGCTATATGGTGGCACAGCTATATATTACCGAGATACATTTATCTGCAACAGTGTCATTAGTGACAGAGATGACTACTGTGAATATACTTTTGCTCAGTTTACAATTAAATCCCTTAAATCCTCCTTGACTATTGGAGCCATCTATAGATTTCCCAATACTAACATAGCTTCTTTCTCAGATAACCTAAGGAATCTTATTATCAACAACAATCTCAACAAAAACCACATCATTCTGAAAGGAGACTTTAATATTGACCTGGGTCAACAAAATTGCTCTCAAGTTGACTATTTCCTTAACAGCATGAACTCCTGTATGCTAATCCCCACAATCACCAAACCTACCCGAGTCACTCAAACATCAGCCACTACCTTCAATCACGTATGGACAAACATAACAGCTCCCCTTGTATCTGGTATAATCTACAACAGAACAACTGACCACTATCCTACCTTTCTCATAGCGAACAGGGACATAACACCACCAAAATGCAAGAAACTTTCATTTAGGCTACACAGTGAATCAGCT
The DNA here is from genome assembly GCF_040958095.1 of Procambarus clarkii. Classification (NCBI taxonomy): domain Eukaryota; kingdom Metazoa; phylum Arthropoda; class Malacostraca; order Decapoda; family Cambaridae; genus Procambarus; species Procambarus clarkii. The sequence continues at coordinate 32,805,193 of NC_091201.1, forward strand.
TTAGGCAATCTTACAAATGCACTTCACAATATTAACTGGGATTCTGAATTCAATAATACCCAGGATATAAATTCATTAGCTAACCTCTTCCTCTCCAAAACTCTAAGCCTCTACAACCTTCATTGTCCCCTTCTTACCAAGCAAGTAATTGACAAAAGATTAAACGATCCATGGCTCACAAGTGGCATTTTCAACTCAATCAACAAGAAACATGAATATGAAAAGAAACTTAGGGTTGGCCTAGTTTCAAAGGAAGTAGCTAAAAGGTACTCATCAATGCTTACAAGTATCATAAGAAAGGCAAAACTTGCATATTATGTGAATAGTTTCAATGAAGCAAAAGGCAACATGAAAAGCACTTGGAAACAATCTCTAGTATCCTAGGAACTAAACAACACTCACATAACCAAATAAAACTCTACAAGGATGGGAATATACCGTCAACTGATTTAGAAATGGCAAATGAATTTAATAGTTTCTTTTCATCGGTTGGTGCTAATCTTGCCAGTAAAATCCCACAGACTCAGACACATATTAACACATATCTCTCAGGCAGCTATCCAAACTATCTTCTCCTTTCACCAATCAGCCCGGCAGATGTTGTGTCCATCATACACTCTCTAAAAACCAAGGCAGGGAACATCAGTGAAATTCCATCCATTGTATACAAGAGCGCCTCCCATGCCCTTGCCCCACCCATAGCTATACTGTTCAACAAATCTATAGTGTGTCACACCTTCCCTGATATCCTCAAAAAAGCAAGAGTAACGCCAGTCCATAAAGGAGGCAATCCGGCGGACATAAACAATTATAGACCAATATCAAATCTACCCATTCTATCAAAAATATTTTAAAAATTATTTACAAACAGCTCTATTCCTACCTCGTAAAATTCGACATACTCAGCCCCTGCCAGTTTGGCTTCCGGTCCCAAAAGAGCACCAACGATGCAATCATTAGTCTCCTTGACGTAATCTACTCAGCCCTTGACAAAAATGAGTTCCTGATTGGACTCTTCATTGACCTAAGGAAAGCCTTTGATACTGTTAATCACAACTACCTCTTACTTAAACTCCAACATTATGGAATTCGAGGCCTTGCCCTTGACTACATCCGATCCTATCTTAGTGACAGACACCAATGTGTAACCATCAATGATACAACTTCTTCCACTCTACGAATTACCGTTGGAGTGCCACAGGGCAGTATCTTAGGACCTCTTCTATTTCTTATATAAATCAATGATCTGCCTAATGTCTCTAATATTCTAAAACCTATATTGTTTGCTGACGATACTACCCTTATCTATTCAGACCCCAACCCACATACACTAAATAATGTTGTGAATAATGAATTAAAAAAAGTTCACTTATGGATGTCAACTAACAAACTAACATTAAACATAGAAAAGACTTACTACATCTTATTTGGAAGCAAATCATCAAATGCAATTCAGCTACAGATAGACAATATTAACATCAGTAATAAAAATGATGGCAAGTTTCTTGGCCTATTCCTAGACAAGAGACTCAACTTCAACACCCACATTCAACACATAACTAAGAAAGTCTCTAAAACAGTTGGTATACTCTCTAAAATAAGATATTATGTTCCTAACTCTGCTCTCCTCTCACTATATTATGCACTAATCTACCCCTATCTTAATTATGGTATCTGTGCATGGGGTCTACCACTGCATTTACAAAACCCTGTTCTTAAATGCAAATCCTGCTCTGAAACTCTCCCTGGACAGATGTAATAGGACCCATTATCACCACACCAGAAATAAATATCTCTTTGATATCCCCAGAGTCAAACTTAATCTGTGTAAACACTCCATGCAAATAAAGGAACCCAGTCTATGGAACTCACTCCCTAGTGAATTGAAAAGCTGTCAAACTTTTGCCTTATTTAAAAGCAAAACCAAAAAGTACCTTATTTCATCTTCTTAGTTTCCTACACTGAGCTTTAAATTTGCTCTGTACCTAGTGTTACCCAATCTTCCAATTTTTATGTACTTAACCCAAACAACCTTATCATTGTGTTCATTGCTGTCTTCTTTTATGTGCTAGCCATATGCTGTATTGTGACTACCAATTTTTCATCAACTACCACTCAAGCTGTCATTGCAATCAATCTGAGCTACCTATGTCCTTTAATATACCTACAATTTTCTCTCATCTTTTTTTTTTCTTGCCTTGTAACTGTTATCATTTTTTATAAATTTTGCAAGTATTTACCTACTTAAAACTTTCTTAGATTAAGGACCTGCCCGAAACGCTGCGCATACTAGTGGCTTTATAAGATTGTAATTACCATATTATGTATCCTCACAATCCCAATGTACCTTCTTGTATATGCATAAATAAATAAATAAATACACGTAACAGTTAGTTTAGTTCATTTATTATGCACCACATACCCATCTTGTGGGTGATAGTGGAAAGGGTTACAGAGGCACATAATGGGCTCAGGGACTGAGCCGTAACATAGGGAGAAAAAACTACTTTCTAATGGGATAAATCTATAAAGTATCAGCCATTACCTTTGGTAAATAAATTGTAGTCGACCTTCTTGACCATCTTGCCTAATGACTCTCCTAAAGTATTCTTACGTCTATATCGATTACACACTTCCACGCTCTGCTTCAGTGCATCTATAGCCACTTCAATGTCTTTCTAAAACAACAAAATAGATAAATTATAATAATGCAGCTAATAATATAATAATAATCATAATTATTATTTTATAAACAAGCTTAATGATTAATAATATAATAATAATATTGTAATAATGATCATTATTATTGCAGTAATAAGCATGAGGCGGTCCTTCTAATTACCCAAAGCTTCCTAGCATTACATAAGTAATGAAGAAATATGATATTTTTACTCACTGTAATGCTGGTGCTGAATGTAGCACATGAAAAAACATATTTTTACTCTGAAATAATATAATTTTATAATGAAATTGGGTCCATCTAATTACCCAAAGCCAAAACATTGTCGCTTAGGTTGTCGACCTGCCACCGTGTTTCACCTAATTTCTTTATCAAATTATATTATTTCAGAGTAAAAATATGTTTTTCATGTTCAACATTCAGCACCAACATTATAGTGAGTAAATATGTCATATTTCTTCATTACTTACATAATGCTAGGAGGCTTTGGTAGCTTTGGGTAATTAGACAGACCTGCGTGAGGCAATGTGTGACTCACCGGGTCGAAGGTCATGATAGCCTGCAGGTACATGAAGGTGCCATAGCCCAGCCCGTGATACATGCTTTTGTGGGCCCTGGGGATGGAGAACATCTCAATTAACACTCAGGTATTAATTATATCAGGAGGCACCAGTGGGGTGCTGGAATAGAGCCACTGTGAGTTAAGTAACCTTGCAAAGATTTATGTGGCTAGTAGCAACCACTATAGCACTACCTACCTACCTTGTGGATGTTCCAGGGATCAAAGGCCCCGTAACCCAGTCTCTGACCAGGCCTACCGGTTGGTCGTCTGGTCTACCAGGCTGTTGGACGTGGCTGCTCGCAGCCTGATGTATAAATCACAGCCTGGTTGATCAGGTTCTTTAGAGGTGATGTTGAGTTCTCTTTAACAGTGTGAGAGGCCGGCCAATTATGCCTCTTATGTGTAGTGGGAGAGTGTTGACACGTGTTGTCGGTGACACGGGCCATGAAACAATTATGTAACCGTATGGATCAACTTAAACGAGCTGCCGCCCCTTGTTCTGACTTCAGGCGCTTTGCTGATAACCCATGGCTCAGGTTATTAACCCAAATACATGAAGAACAAATGGCAGTAATCCGAGAGCAGTCGACATTAATCATGAACCTGCAAGGTGAGGCTACAGCCATGCTCAGAATAATCAAGATCTGTCTACCAGAGTCGACCTCCTCCAACAGGAATTAAGCTCTCTTAAGAACTTAATTTACTTAATAGTTTCTCATCTACATTAATGACCTTCCATATGCCTCCCAACATCTCAAACCAATTTAATTTGCTGACGACACGACCTTCATTTACTCCAGTCCTGATCCCCTTGCTCTAAATGTTACAGTGAATACTGAGCTAAATAAAGTCCATCACTGGCTAACTGCCAACAAACTCACCCTCAATATTGACAAAACTTTCTATATTTTGTTTGGCAATAAATCCTCAAATCAAATAAATCTCAGGATAAACAATACCCAAATTTGTAACAAAGTAGATGGTAAATTCCTTGGCGTTCGCATTGACCACAAGCTGAATTTCCAGGGACACATTCTAAATATATCAAAAAAAGTTTCAAAAACTGTGGGCATTCTTTCTAAGATCAGATATTATGTACCTCGCCCTGCCCTGGTGATACTCTATTACTCTCTCATCTATCCTTATCTCAACTATGGTATTTGTGCTTGGAGTTCTACTACCCAAAATCATTTACGTCCTCTAATTACTCAACACAAAGCTGCTATTAGGACAATATCTAACTCTGGCCCCAGACATCACTCGGTACCCTTATTCAAATCTCTGAATATGTTAGATATTAAGTCACTGCACATCCTCTCATGTGTATTTTATATATATAAAATGCTGAACTGTAATTTCAATCCTGACCGTAAAAGCTTCCTAGAAGGTTGTAACAGATCCCATGAACACCACACCAGAAACAAATACTTATTTGATGTTCCAAGAGTACGACTTAATCAAACTAGAAATGCTTTACAAATCAAGGGACATAGAATGTGGAATGACCTTCCTAATTATGTTAAAGACTGTACCTCTCCCAACCAGTTTAAGATAAAACTAAGTACTACCTAATTAACTCCATGTAACCTACCTCACCCCCAAAATGTCAACCCATGTCTTCTATTTTAAACAATGCTGTTTGTTAACCAAATTGTATTTTTGCTATTTTTCTGCCATGTTCCCTCCCTTTTTTCATTTTTTTATTTTTTTCATCACAATTTATACTTTAATGAAGGCATATTGTTAAGTTCCTCTTTAGTAAATACAGAGATAAAATATTTATTAAAAATACTACTCATCTCGTCGTCATTATCCGTTATCTGACCTGTCTCAGTTTTAAATGGACCTATCCTTTCCCTAATCTTTGTTCGATATAACTGAAAAAGCCCTTTAGGACTTGTCTTTGCTTGCCCTGCTATGTGAACTTCTTAGTTTCTTTTTGCTTTCCTTATCTCTTTTTTAACATTTCTAACCAGTTGTACGAATTTCTGTTCTAAACTGACGTCCCCATTCTTAATCCTTTTGTACCACGCTCTCTTTTTACCTATAAGGTTCTTCAAATCCTTTGTTACCCATTTTGGGTCATTACTATTCGATCTATTCAATTTGTATTTTATCCTACATTCCTGTGCTTTGCTTAGAATATTTTCAAATAAGTTATATTTTGAATCCACATCGAAATCCTTTTTACGTCACCTTTCACTGGGTTCACGTCTCGCTCCAAGACCGGGCCACCCCCATGGCCAAGACTTTCCAATCTATTTGACCCCAAAAAATTCTTAAGCTATTAAAATCAGCTTTTCGAAAATCTGGCACTTTAACAGAATTTTCTCCTACAGATTTATTTCATTCTATGCTAAATCTGATTTCTTTGTGATCACTGTTCCCTAGCTCATTCCCTATTTCGATGTCATTAATTTGTGTTTTTATGTTAGTTAACACTAAATCTAAAATATTTAGATTTAGACAAGCCGCCGGCTTACTGTCCTCATCGAGGTCACTAGGGTTGATGGTCCTCAGGTAAATCAGATTATGTCAAGGTCCACTCCCCCAGGTCGAATTACTGACCCCGCCCAGGATGCACCCCCACAACAAGCTGACTATAGCTCCTGAGTACCTACTTACTGCTTAGTGAACAGAGACATTAGGTGAAAGGAAATGTGCCAAGGCTGCAATCCGTCCTCAGACCAAGGCCATTCCATCCAGCGGTCGACCCCAAAGACGCAGTCATCAATTTTAACATGCTCTTCATTCAAAATGGGAATTTTCCCAAATATAAATTAATTTTGTTTTATTTTAGCATATTGTGCATATTTAGGCAGTGGTTAGGTTAGGTGTTTAGGTTCTCTTGGCGATCATTTGTGTTTGTATTATGTGGGTGAAACATTTACGGCGTTGTGGTTCAAACAAAAGTCGTCAGCGAAGCACTTGTTCCAGAAGTGTTCGAACATCATCAGATGTGAGTCGTAGCAGCCCGTCCCCCAAAGACCCAAAAGTGATTCCATGCACCCGCCAAACCCCTTGTTTATGAATGAAAAACGGTTTACACACTTTTTTTTTACACGACTCACAACTGACTTCGTTCGAACACTTTCGGAACAAGTGCTTCACTTACGACTTTTGTTGGAACCACAACGCTGTAAATGCTCCACCTGCATACTACAAATACAAATGATCGCCAACAGAACCTAGGCCTATATATGCCAGCCTGTCCTCACCTAACCTAGGCCTATATATGCCAGCCCGTCCTCCAAAAATGTGTCATGACAGAGACGGCACCACTCCCGTGCCAGGTAAGTCCACTACGGGCTCACCATAGCCCTTGCTACTTGCACCGCTCCTGTGCCAGGTAAGTTACGGGCTCACCATAGCCCGTGCTACTTGGAACCTGTTCCGAGTAGCTGAATCTATAACAACAACAACATCCAAAAATGTTATGGGCTCACCATAGCCCGTGCTACATGGACACTTCGTCCTGAATAGCTAAATCTTTAACAACAACATCCAAAAATGGCCCCGCACCGCTCCTGTGCCAGGTAAGTCCACTATGGGCTCACCATAGTCCGTGCTACTTGGAACTTGTTCTGAGTAGCTGAATCTATAGCAACAACATCCAAAAATGGGGTGGTAAATGTAAAAAGACAAATAAGTGCAATTATGTACTATTCATAGCAGTTAGGAATTGTACTTATTTTCACTTAGTATTAAATCGTAGTCAAATATATTGTGAATATTTGAGTTTACCTGAAAAACTGAATAGAAAACCACAACCTCACCTAACCATCTTAGTTTTTGAAGATAATACAATACAATACAATACAATACAATTTTATTTAGGTAAGGTACATACATACAATAAATTTTTACAAGGATTGGTTGACTTATAGGTAGAGCTAGTACATACAATGCCTAAAGCCACTATTACGCAAAGCGTTTCGGTAATTTTATTGCTTCTTAATTACAATTAATACTTAACCTATAGCTATATTGATATTACAGTTTTATAAAACTAATAAAACAAAACTAAAATATATCAATAAATTATAAAGTAACTCAGGATATTTTAAAATTTTGTATAAAATCTAAATTGTTTAATAAACCTGAAAAAGAAATTCCTGATATTTAAAACTTGTGAATTGCTAATTGAAATTGAAAACTTAATCCTAAAATTCTGAGTGTCTTGACAGAAAACGAGGAGAATTAAATCGGGGGAGGGAGTTTGGTAAATGTAACAGCCACATAAGTGCAATTATGCACTGTTTATGACAGTTAGAAAGTGTACTTAGTATTAAATTGTACTGTCAATTCGGAGGATGGGTTGCAGCCCGTCCTCCAAACAAAGATCCAAAAGTGATTCCATGCACCCGCCAAACCCCCTGTTTATGAATGAAAAGCGGTTTACACACGACTCACAACCCGTCCTCGACTCAGGTCCATTACATCCAGCGGTCGACCCCACAGACGCATTCATAAATTTTAACATGCTGTTCATTCAAAACGGGAATTTTCTCAAGTATAAATTAATATTATAATATATTGGCATATTGTGTATATATAGGCATAGGATAGGTTAGGTTAGGTGTTTAGGTTCTGTTGGCGATTATTTGTATTTGTAGTACGTGGATGAAGCATTTATAGCGTTGTGATTCGAACAAAATTCGTCAGTGAAGCACTTGTTCCGGATATGTTCGAACGTCAGCAATTGTGAGTCTTGTGTAAACCGTTTTTCATTCATAAACAGGGGGTTTGGTGGGTGCATGGAATCACTTTTGGATCTTTTGTTTGGAGGACGGGCTGCGACTCACAACTGATGACGTTCGAACATATCCGGAACAAGTGCTTCACTGACGAATTTTGTTCGAACCACAACGCTGTAAATGCTTCACCCACATACTACAAATACAAATAATCACCAACAGAACCTAAACACCTAACCTAACCTATGCCTATTTATACACAATATGCTAATATATTATAATATTAATTTATACTTGAGAAAATTCCCGTTTTGAATGAACAGCATGTTAAAATATATGAATGCGTCTGTGGGGTTGACCGTTGAATGTAATGGACTTGAGTCGAGGACGGGTTGTACCATGACCCCCTGGTGTGCCCTCAGCCGTGGTGAGCGGCCGGCTTCTGCTCTGCCGGGGGACACTGGATGACTTTTTGCGTTTTAGTTGGGGGCCGAGTTTTGGTTTTGCTACCTGGTGTTCTCTGTATGGGGCGGGGCCGGTGCTTGTCACCCTGAGGGACTCCTGGGGCTCCCCAATCATCTGCCTGACTGTGCGTTGATTTGCCGTATGGCATACTAGTTTCTAGTGATTAGCGTCACTCGTTTCGCGTTTTGGCTTGGCGTTCCACCTTTCCTGGCTTTGCGATTCACCCTCAACGGGTACGCCAGGACGCATCCGATCCCACGAGCGTCGTCGCCCCTAAATCAACAACAATTACCATGACCCTTCATGTGATGTAATGAAGAAATGTGACATATTTACTTACAATAATGTTGATGTTGAATATAGAACATGAAAAACATATTTTTACACTGAAATAATGTAATTTTATAAAGAAATTAGACGAAACTAGGTGGCAGCTGATACCATAAAAAGTCGATGATCCAAATGACAATTTTTTCAATTTTGTCCCGAGGAGCGAGTTTATTGGGCAGGGCCACTCATCCTTTGAGTGGACACACCACCATAGCAGCATGTACAACACTCCCCAATAGGAAGAAACCCCGCTGGGTTGTTCATCTTGTCACTTGTACCAAGACACAGCTGGGACTTGCTTAACTGTCTCAAGTGTTGGTTTATCAAACAAGAAGACAATGTTGTGGTTTTTGGTAATTAGATGGATCCAATTTAGTTATAAAATTATATTATTTAAGAGAAAAATAAGTTTTTTCATGTTCTACATTCAGTATCAACATTATAGTGATTAAATATGTCACATTTTTTAATTATGTATTGCAATGAGGCTTTGGGTAATTAGATGGACCGATGTGAAATTGTCACCTGTTGATATATCTCTGGCTTCATAAGATGAGATAATGTATATTCAGGTAAAAATACATACATTCAAAATAAGTTACAAACATAATGTTGGATTTCTAGATAGAGCTAGTACATACTATTTGTGAGATTATCCCTTTTAGAGGTGAATAGGTTACAAGCATGTATTGGCCAGATAGGCACGTCGTAGTGCTCAAAATAATAACTGAACAGCACCACGTGGGCACCTGAGGTGACCTCAATAATAATACATATGTGACCTCAGTCAGGAAGGACTGAACTAGCATCAAGCTAATGCTGAGGGCAGATTATACTTTAATGACTGCACAGGGATGCACAGAGCAGCTGCAGGAGTCCAGAACCTTGGCACTCCTTATCCACTGAGTCGTGGAGCTTCCGGGACCACTGAGGGTGGTCATCAGAGTAGCTCATATGATCCTCACATCAAATATTTAGTATTTGATGTGTATGGCCATGAAACTTGTTCGAGTCCAAGTAATCCAGGCAACATACAAATTAATCACTTCAAACAGCACTGGCAAAGTCTGCAACTGGGTACAAAGGGTTTAGAAGGTCTCAACTCTTTAAGACATAACTGTAACATGCTCGTGTCCGAAGCTAGACACAAATACAACAAAATTATTAAAGATGGTAACAGAGTCCATTTCATGTGATCTCCATCTCATGTTGGCCCCTGAAAACATGTTAGGGGTGATGAGTTAGCCAAAGAATTTGCCTTTAAAGGAAACGTTGAGTGTAACCTTGGATTGTCAATGAGCAATCTGAGAGCAGCAGTACACCGAGAACTTCAACAAGATCTTGTAGAACTAAAGCAAATTGAAATCGACATCAGTAATTCCATCTATCATCATACTATCATGCAGATGATACTACTGCTCGGCTTAGACTCGGTTACAAGTATCTCTGGGAATTCTCATTATCTGCTGATTTAGACCTGTTCAAATGTAAGCTGTGTCAACAAAATTATTCGCACACCCTCCGTCACTATGTGATGGAGTGCGAAAAGATACGTGAATTCAGAGACAATTCTATAACCAATGTTCCAGCAATATGTAAATATTTAATTCAAAATGATCTGCTACCAGAAATTTTAGCCAAATATCCCCAGTTTGCTAATTGTAGGTAGTAACTAAGTGATTGTAACCTATCCACCGCTGCCCACTGGATGGGGGGCGGTGTGCAGGACAAACATATCAATTGTGACACTAGCTCTCCACATATGTCAGTTGCTTAATTTAGAAACTGTACTTGTGGTCAATCTCGAACCCCTTTATGATGTGACGACTTATACTGAATTTTGTAACTAGCTCATCAAGATTGTAACTTGCTTGGCTAAATGAACTGTGGGGTTCAGTCCCTGAGCCCATTATGTGCCTCTGTAACCCTTTCCACTACCGCCCACAAGATGGGTATGGGGTGCATAATAAATGAACTAAATTAACTGCACCCAGGTGCCTATCTCCCAATCCTGAGCACTCCAGGTGCAAACTCTGTGAGCAGGAACTGCGGCACGATCTCCCGCACTACATCACCGAATGCCCAGTTATTAGACCTTTCAGACCAGTTGGCATAAGGTACCTGGAGCTTTGCAATTACTTTATGCACTCTCGTATTCTTGAAGATATCCTCACATTGAACCCAAAATTTGCCGGTGCAGGCTACTAAACATATGGCCCTGTATGACTAACCATCCTGCGAGAAGGAGACTTTTAGTATCACTGTTACAAATCCACAAGGGCCGTGACGAGGGTTCGAAGCTACGTCCGAGAGGATCCCAGACGCTGCCTTAATCGACTGAGCTACGACATGGAAAATAATTGCAACCGGAAGTTGTACTGACCTTACTGGGATCGCGCAGCCTCTCCGAGACACACACCAGGGTTTGACACAATTCCCCCCCTGCACCCGAGCTTTATCAATAAGCTGTTCTACCTCTTCACCCTTACTTCATTACACACAGAAATTACAATAGCGGTTGCAATTCTTTTCCATGTCGTAGCTCAGTCGATTAAGGCAGCGTTTGGGATCCTCTTGGACGTAGGTTCGAACCCTCGTCACGGCCCTTGTGGATTTGTTCATTTGATGCATCACGCTATTGTGATTTCTGTGTGTAATCACTGCTACCTTATTCACTTTTGTGTTTATGATATCCTCATAATGCTCCCAGAGTCTGCCAGTGCAGACTACTGATCACATGCCTCTGTATGACTAACCATCCTGTGTGATGGGGAGTTTTAGCATCACGTAGCATCACTTTTCGACACACTGTGCTCCCCTTCATATAGTCTACGGTAGCTGCACAAATGTAGATGTACCTAAACGTGTTAAAAAATATATGCACCCACCTGTTGTGCAACATATAATGAGTGGTGGATTTTGACTCCAAAGTCCTTTTCTTCATCAATCTGCTGTAATGTAATGTAATTAATTTGGTAGTCGTCGCGTGGGTTGTTATGCCCCACATGTAAGGTTTTGCATTTGTCGATACTTAAAAACCTTCGCCATGTTTTTACCATCTGCAAATTTGATGATGCGGTTCGTAATATTCTCATCTTTGTCGTTACATAAGACTAACGTGTATAAATACACTCTGGCTGCCTGTCCCCCGACACAATGAATTATAATTATTATTACTTACGTAATGCTAGGAGGCTTTGGGTAATTAGATGGACCCTTTCTAATGGTCGAGAAAGCGGTGTAGACAAGAGAATAATAATTATATCTTTATAAATAGAGTAATAGGCGGTTGTAATGGTCTCGTTAGGAAGTAGGCGCTAAACAACACTTATGATAATTAAATACAGGTGACGGGACACGCCTTGCTCAACTCCAATACTGAACCCGCGAGTCACTTACACAATGCTGGTAACAACAGTACTCTTGCTCACTATTCCACCACTGAAACTATGGACGTTTCCATTTCCGCATTCCAGCTTTTGTCTCCATGTTATATACATGAACAAAACAAATGATAAAACAATATAATGAAGTTAGCGGAGGAAACTTGCACCGGTAATGGAATTACAGTTAGAAGTAGCGGTGGGTCGGGCCGCGGGCCGCGCCCTCGGCCAGGTTGTGGCCAGACTCGTCCAACCTGTTTGTAAGGTGCAGTAAGTACGGGGGAAAGATGACTCCCGCACTAAATAGGTCACTAGGAGTTACTCCACTGTTGTGGTTTGCTTCCTAATGTGGATGGTCACTCCACATTAAACTCCGGTTGATAGGAACAGTCACACCAGTAAATATAATCTATTTACAGGAGAGGTAATGTCAGAGGATATTAAATATACTCTTGGCTAGTGCTGGACCAACACTGTCATCCTTCAGGTAGAACAGGGTAGCAGCACACTGCGTGTGGACCCAAGCTTGTTAATGGAAAATATTTCATCAGGACTTCTTCTGTGTTTGTGCCATTGGTGAGGGAAGTGTAGTGAGGTAACTGAGAACCACCTGAACCATGATGGCCAGTGACTGGCAGCCGTCACCTTCACCACGTACACACGTACACACACGTACACACACACACACACACACACCTGATGCAAGGTCACTGTGGCCACAGCCTGAGTCACCTCCTTCACACCTCCACCCCCTCCCACACCTCCTCCATCTCCATGGAAGCTCCCTTATTATTCATCCTATATTGATCTCACACTTCACTAACACAATTCATTCATTGATTAATTTATTACGGAACCAGGTACTGTATTCCGCGCGTCACTTGTTCTGGCGTGCGACCTCATGCTACACCATCTCTCCTGCAGTGGCCTCCACGGGCACACGGAGCCGCCCGCTTCTCAAACGTCCCCCCATTTATCATGAGGATTTTTCTAACTAGATTTTGAACTGCAATAATATCTTGTCATTTACGGCTTCGGCAGGTAGGCGGTTCCATAGCTTTATAACCCTAAGGAAGGAAATTAAAGCATCTCGACCTGCTTTCCGTTCTACAGTGTGGCTTGTGGCTATATTGACTTAGTTCTGGGATGATTTCTGTCGTCCGGTGTTAAACTTTCTCCAAGGCAGATATGTCCTTCTGTAGATGAGGTCTTCATGCTTGGATACAGTTGCCCAAATGAGGCCGCATCAGATATTGGAACAGTTGAATTAGCCCGTTCTCCAAACAAAGACCCAAAAGTGATTCCATGCACCCACCAAACCCTCTGTTTATGAATGAAAAGCGGTTTACACACGATTCACAACTGCTGACGTTCGAACATATCCGGAACAAGTGCTTCACTGACGAATTTTGTTCGAATCACAACGCTATAAATGCTTCACCCACGTACTACAAATACAAATAATCGCCAACAGAACCTAAACACCTAACGTAACCTAACCTATGCCTATTTATACACAATATTCTAATATATTATAATATTAATTTATACTTGAGAAAATTCCCGTTTTGAATGAACAGCATGTAAAAATTTACGAATGCGTCTGTGGGGTCGACCGCTGGATGAAATGGACTTGAGTCGAGGACGGGTTGGTTGAATGACCAAACCCTTAATTCCTGATAATATAACCTCTGCATCGTCACCATTCCCGGAGTCTTTGATATTCTAATCTGTGTCGTCACCATACCCGCAGTCTCTGATAATGTGATCTCTCTGTGTTGTCACCAGAAAGAACTGCGTTTCAAGGATAAACAAAGTCATGCTGAGAAAAACGCCATCCTTGAAGGACGCCGTTCACCATAACGGAGCGTTCTTGGACGGCATGTTTCCTCTTCACACCACCTCCGTGTTACTGGCATTGTGCCGGCTTGGTGTAACATTGTACACCCTGTGTTATGTTGCCCTCAGTGATCCCCTGTGTTGTTGCCCCCAGTGATCCCCTGTGTTATGTTGGCCCCAGTGATCCCCTGTGTTATGTTGGCCTCAAGAGATCCCCTGTGTTATGTTGCCCTCAGAGATCCCCTGTGTTATGTTGCCCTCAGAGATCACCTGTGTTATGTTGGCCTCAGAGATCCCCTGTGTTATGTTGCCCTCAGAGATCCCCTGTGTTATGTTGCCCTCAGAGATCACCTGTGTTATGTTGGCCTCAGAGATCCTCTGTGTTATGTTGCCCTCAGAGATCCCCTGTGTTATGTTGCCCTCAGAGATCACCTGTGTTATGTTGGCCTCAGAGATCCTCTGTGTTATGTTGCCCTCAGAGATCCCCTGTGTTATGTTGCCCTCAGAGATCACCTGTGTTATGTTGCCCTCAGAGATCACCTGTGTTATGTTGCCCTCAGAGATCACCTGTGTTATGTTGGCCTCAGAGATCACCTGTGTTATGTTGGCCTCAGAGATCCTCTGTGTTATGTTGCCCTCAGAGATCCCCTGTGTTATGTTGGCCTCAGAGATCACCTGTGTTATGTTGCCCTCAGAGATCCCCTGTGTTATGTTGCCCTCAGAGATCACCTGTGTTATGTTGCCCTCAGAGATCACCTGTGTTATGTTGGCCTCAGAGATCCCCTGTGTTATGTTGGCCTCAGAGATCACCTGTGTTATGTTGCCCTCAGAGATCACCTGTGTTATGTTGCCCTCAGAGATCACCTGTGTTATGTTGGCCTCAGAGATCCCCTGTGTTATGTTGGCCTCAGAGATCACCTGTGTTATGTTGGCCTCAGAGATCCCCTGTGTTATGTTGGCCTCAGAGATCCCCTGTGTTATGTTGGCCTCAGAGATCACCTGTGTTATGTTGGCCTCAGAGATCCCCTGTGTTATGTTGCCCTCAGAGATCACCTGTGTTATGTTGGCCTCAGAGATCCCCTGTGTTATGTTGCCCTCAGAGATCACCTGTGTTATGTTGCCCTCAGAGATCCCCTGTGTTATGTTGGCCTCAGAGATCCCCTGTGTTATGTTGCCATCAGAGATCACCTGTGTTATGTTGCCCTCAGAGATCCCCTGTGTTATGTTGGCCTCAGAGATCCCCTGTGTTATGTTGCCCTCAGAGATCACCTGTGTTATGTTGCCCTCAGAGATCCCCTGTGTTATGTTGGCCTCAGAGATCCCCTGTGTTATGTTGCCATCAGAGATCACCTGTGTTATGTTGCCCTCAGAGATCCCCTGTGTTATGTTGGCCTCAGAGATCCCCTGTGTTATGTTGCCCTCAGAGATCACCTGTGTTATGTTGCCCTCAGAGATCCCCTGTGTTATGTTGGCCTCAGAGATCCCCTGTGTTATGTTGCCATCAGAGATCACCTGTGTTATGTTGCCCTCAGAGATCCCCTGTGTTATGTTGGCCTCATAGATCCCCTGTGTTATGTTGCCCTCAGAGATCCCCTGTGTTATGTTGCCCTCAGAGATCCCCTGTGTTATGTTGCCCTCAGAGATCCCCTGTGTTATGTTGCCCTCAGAGATCCCCTGTGTTATGTTGGCCTCAGAGATCCCCTGTGTTATGTTGCCCTCAGAGATCACCTGTGTTATGTTGCCCTCAGAGATCCCCTGTGTTATGTTGGCCTCAGAGATCCCCTGTGTTATGTTGCCATCAGAGATCACCTGTGTTATGTTGCCATCAGAGATCACCTGTGTTATGTTGCCCTCAGAGATCCCCTGTGTTATGTTGGCCTCAGAGATCCCCTGTGTTATGTTGCCCTCAGAGATCCCCTGTGTTATGTTGGCCTCAGAGATCCCCTGTGTTATGTTGCCCTCAGAGATCCCCTGTGTTATGTTGCCCTCAGAGATCCCCTATGTTATGTTGGCCTCAGAGATCCCCTGTGTTATGTTGCCCTCAGAGATCCCCTGTGTTATGTTGGCCTCAGAGATCCCCTGTGTTATGTTGGCCTCAGAGATCCCCTGTGTTATGTTGGCCTCAGAGATCACCTGTGTTATGTTGCCCTCAGAGATCCCCTGTGTTATGTTGGCCTCAGAGATCCCCTGTGTTATGTTGCCCTCAGAGATCCCCTGTGTTATGTTGGCCTCAGAGATCCCCTGTGTTATGTTGGCCTCAGAGATCCCCTGTGTTCTGTTGCCCTCAGAGATCCCCTGTGTTATGTTGCCCTCAGAGATCCCCTGTGTTATGTTGGCCTCAGAGATCCCCTGTGTTATGTTGGCCTCAGAGATCCCCTGTGTTATGTTGCCCTCAGAGATCCCCTGTGTTATGTTGCCCTCAGAGATCCCCTGTGTTATGTTGGCCTCAGAGATCACCTGTGTTATGTTGCCCTCAGAGATCCCCTGTGTTATGTTGCCCTCAGAGATCCCCTGTGTTATGTTGGCCTCAGAGATCCCCTGTGTTATGTTGCCCTCAGAGATCCCCTGTGTTATGTTGCCCTCAGAGATCCCCTGTGTTATGTTGCCCTCAGAGATCCCCTGTGTTATGTTGGCCTCAGACTTCAAACAGAGAGAACACTACATTCTTGTAGTTCTTTGGGAAAAAGACTGTATTTTGTAGTATTATAATATTTCAGAGATACAACATTTAATACTTGTTTGGAGCACAGTGTATGGTTGCCGTTTGTGTATAACTGTGTGTGTGTGTGTGTGTGTGTGTGTGTGTGTGTGTGTGTGTGTGTGTGTGTGTGTGTGTGTGTGTGTGTGTGTGTGTGTGTGTGTGTGGTGGCGAGTGGTGGGTGGCCACCGGTGCTGAATAGGGAATTACCCATGGATAATTAAATGATGGAATTTCCGCTTCTCTTTTCAAAGCTGTCTGGTTGCAACCCGTTCTCGCAAATTCGTAAAGTCAATATTGACTTATTAAATAAGTGCATAGGTGACATACTAAACATAATAGTGGCTACTTTGCTTTGCGTAATAGTGGCTTTAGGCATTGTATGTACTAGCTCTATCTATAAAGCCAACAAACTTTGTAAAATCTCTTTATGTATGTACATTACCTAAATAAAAATTATTATTATTATTATTATATTATTATTATAATAGATACCCTTAAAAAGCTTCATAGAAAACACCGACCTTACCTAACCTTGTTAGTATCTTAAGATAAGCATCTTATTGCTTCGTAATTACAATTATTACTTAACCTATACCTATAATAGGTTAAGTAATAATTGTAATTACGAAGCAATAAGATGCTTATCTTAAGATACTAACAAGGTTAGGTAAGGTCGGTGTTTTCTATGAAGCTTTTTAAGGGTATCTATTATGTTTAGTATGTCACCTATGCACTTATTTAATAAGTCAATATTGACTTTGCCCTAGTGTTCCTCTGACGTCATCAGTTAGTTGTTTTTTGATTAGTAGAACTTCCGAGCCTTTGATTGGACGAGACTTACATAGTGACAATTATTTTTTTTTTTGGCAGGAATATTCCTGCGCGGGCCCTAAGCCTCTGGCTGGCCCACTGCGCGGGCCCTAAGCCTCTGGCTGGCCCACTGGGCGGGCCCTAAGCCTCTGGCTGGCCCACTGGGCGGGCCCTAAGCCTCTGGCTGGCCCACTAAGTGTTGCTTGTTTCTGTTTTACTTGGGCGGAGTATGAGTATTTATTACTCGTATGGTCGCCTCAGTAAGATTTTGCCCTTTGGGTTTAACAACTTCTTCTGCTCTGTTGAATCTAAGTTGAAATCTTAATGGGTTTGTAACTGTGCACTGTGTTAGATAATGTTCCAGTAGTCTGTTGTGGTTGTAACTGTGCACTGTGTTAGATAATGTTCCACTGGTCTGTTGTGGTTGTAACTGTGCACTGTGTTAGATAATGTTCCAGTAGTCTGTTGTGGATGTAACTGTGCACTGTGTTAGATAATGTTCCTGTGGTGTGTCGGGCTTGAGGTTATCTTGAGGTTATCTTGAGATGATTTCGGGGCTTTTTAGTGTCCCCGCGGCCCGGTCCTCGACCAGGCCTCCACCCCCAGGAAGCAGCCCGTGATAGTTGACTAACACCCAGGTACCTATTTTACTGCTAGGTAACAGGGGCATAGGGTGAAAGAAACTGCCCATTGTTTCTCGCCGGAGCCTGGGATCGAACCCAGGACCACAGGATCACAAGTCCAGCGTGCTGTCCGCTCGACCGACCGGGCATTTCTCCACAGTGCTGACATTTCCTCTCATCTTCGGGAACCTGTGAGCCTATTTCCCATGCACATGGGTATCCAAGCCTGATGCGATGTAAGTGCACTTCTGTTGCTCTACTGCTCCCTTTCATCAAACTAAGTGTTTCGTAGTTGGTTGAATTCTTGTACCAACCCGCAGATCCTGATGTTGCAACTGCTGTGTTATGGTCACTGTACATCTTTTGCATTGCTCTGTTTCTAATTACTTTCTTAACCTGTGATAGACTCTGTGGTATGTAAATGTCTACATTTCTTCTCTTAGTTGCAAGTTTTGCAGCTTCGTCTGCAATGTCATTTCCTATTATTCCCACATGACTTGTCACCCAGTTGATAAGTACCCGTCGGCCTTGTCGTTTGAGTGTTTTCATTAATAATACGACATTTGTGATCAAATGTATGTTATCACATGTGTTCTTGTTGCAAGGTTTCAATGGCGGTTCTCGAATCTGTGTTTGATAACATGTTGTCGGTGTTCAGCAAGAGCATGTTCCAAAGCCTTTTGAATGGCTAGCATCTCTGTTTGTAAAGTCGAACACCCATTTGAGAGCCTCCAACTATTTACAGTTTCCTGCTTTAACCGCAGCTCCGGTTTCTTGTCCCTGCTGGTCTACTGATCCATCTGTGAAGTAAGTGAAGCTGTCGGATGCCATGTTTGCGTCTATATGCATCTGTGCAATGTTACGTAGCAGATGAGGATTTATCTGGTTCTTTTTCCCTTCAATAACCATAATCTTAAAGTCTGCTGGCAGAGATTCCCAAGGGGCTTGCATAACAAAGTCTGCATGTATTTCGTCGACACCCTTCTCAGTGACTGTGTTTGTTATATCGAATGTATTGATGGTGTTTATCGCACAATGGGTCCACCTGTTGCTGTTGGAGGCTCTTCTGTTCAGAGTTAGTGCTCCAGTGATTATATCTTTAAGTGAACTGAACTGATTCTAGGTCTTGACAATTATTAACGCTTTTATTTGTTATGCCTTTAGACTCCGAGAGTTTTCACTGGACAATGTTGTAGTGTTGTAGGAGTATTAACAGGACTGTGACTGGATGAGGCTGTTACGTTTCTGATTTCGCGGGTTGTGATTGAACGATGTTGGAATGACGTCACAGTCTCGTGTGTGATTGGTTGCTGCTTCTGGTTACACGTAAAACAAGTTGTATCAGGAGGAAATACATTCGTAGAGGAGTGATGCTAGAATAACCTTGAGCGCGGGTTGTTATATGTAAAACATAGGTTAAATCTGTAAATAATGGTTTAGACATTTAAACGTAGCGATCAAAGGAGATGGGAACACTGGGGACATGAACTATCCCAGGGAGATGGCAACACTGGCAGCCAACATGATATCACTATAGTACGGAACAGTTACCATGATATCACTACAAGATGGGGCAGCCTATGATAACACCAGGACAGACTATAGGGTACACCTACCACGGCCTCATCAGCGCCCTGGCCTCCTCGAAGCGGTTGTTGAAGAAGTAACTGCACGCCTGCTTGGCCTGCTCCATGGCCGTCGACAGGTCCATCTCGCACACTCTGCGAGGGAGGAAAATGACACCTGTTATTAACGCCATATTTCTCCCTTCCTGCACTATACCTAGTCAAGATCACCACCACTAACATGTGCTCTGTCTTGAGCTGACTCACATGTAACATGTTCAACGGGAAAGATCAAATTATATAGTGTTTAGGGCATTTTTTTAATTCTAAACAATTCTGACTGTTCCCTCAATCCGCCGCAAAAAGCTCCTTACAGTGTGTGGCTCAGTTGTTGTGTCTATAATCTTCTGAAACTGAATATGTCTCTTAATCTTGATAAAACTGTTCACTATATTCCCCCTTGGAAAGATGTGGAGGTCTCTCTGCATTATACCCCCATCAGTGTAAAACAAATGTATAACACTGAAATTTTGAGATATATAACATTAGAAGCTATTGACAGTCATCTTCAAATTCTCAAACCGACTGAATCCTATGCCTTTACTGTGCAGTTAGGCACTGGTAGAACAGGTTGTGCATGTGCAGTATATAAAGGGAATGAAATGATCATGTCTAGTACACAGAGATTGAACAACTGGGCAAGCACGACACAGACCGAGCTATTGGGCATTTATCTAGCCATTGAATACCTTAAGCTCAATGGTGGTGGAGTTATTTTCTGTGACTAAATGTGCTCTGCAGTCCTTAAATAACCCATCACAATGTATGTCGGAAGTAGCTTGTAATATTAAATGGAATGGAATTTTTGCCAATGATAATAACTCTTGTATAAAATTTGTGTGGATCCCATCCCATGTTGGAGTTGGAAAACATGACTTTGTAGATCAATTGGCCAATGAGGCTTGCAGGAAAGAAAACATTGATTATGACTTTGGACTATCTAATGCAGTTATTAGCAACATACAAATTGAAGAAATTAATTCAGATTTAGAAGAACTAAGAAATGCCCAGAGACCTGAAAGCTGCAGTATTAAAAGTTATGACAAGTTTTGTAATAATAGGTATTTGTATGGTCAGCACAGTAACCGGACCAGGCAATGTGATGTAGTCATTGCGGTAATTCGCCTTGGCTATAGGCACATCTGGCAGGTTAGTGAGGCTGAGCCACTACCAGAATACTCAGATTGTAAACTCTGTGATAAACCTTTAATGCATTCACTAGAACACTATATTGTTGAATGTTAAACCGTAAAGGACTTTAGACCTCCTGGCCTATTGTACCACCAACTGTGTAACTATTTTATTGACTCAGGTGTTCTGGACGACATCCTAACAATTTATCCAAAATTTGCTTGTCCATTTTAAAGAATGAAGAACAATTTTTATTTATATTACTTCTAAGCTGCATCACTTATGAACCCATCCCTGCCCTTGTGTGGCAGTGCACAATAGAAAGTTGTTTTCACATATCCACACATTAAAACATTGATTGTAACCATGATATATATATGTGCTTCCGCCTACAGTTTAGACCTATTGTCTTATGTATGACCCTCTGTCCTGCGTGACAGTGAATACCAGCATTATCCTCACTTTAATAAGACTTAATCGAAATCCTCAGATTAGGCAAAATTGTAATTAATTTAGTCAATAAAGATGTTAATAATAAATAAAAGGGCATTTTTTTTGTTACAAATTCAGTTCAGGTTGGCCGCTGACGGTAGCCTATCATGATACAGTTATTTCATATCTACGATACTAGTATTATTGCTATTATTCCATTTGGATATTGCTATTATTTTATAAATATTACATTATAACAACTATTATTTTAAGTGCGATCATTAATTAGGAGTATTATCGATATTATAATAGAGGTGACTGTAGGGGATATATATAGAGGTGTGTGTATATATAGAGTAAAGGTTATTATAAGTCCAGCATGGGAGAGTAACCCGCTACCCCACAGTCCCTGAGTCCATTATGTGCCTATGTAACTCTCTACACTACCACCCACACGACGGGTATGGGGTCCACTACCACCCACAGGAAGGGTATGGGGTCCACTACCACCCACAGGAAGGGTATGGGGTCCACTACCACCCACAGGAAGGGTATGGGGTCCACTACCACCCACAGGAAGGGTATGGGGTCCACTACCACCCACAGGAAGGGTATGGGGTCCACTACCACCCACAGGACGGGTATGGGGTCCACTACCACCCACAGGACGGGTATGGGATCCACTACCACCCACATGATGGTGTATGGGGTCCACTACCACCCACAGGAAGGGTATGGGGTCCACTACCACCCACAGGACGGGTATGGGGTCCACTACCACCCACAGGAAGGGTATGGGGTCTACTACCACCCACAGGACGGGTATGGGGTCCACTACCACCCACAGGACGGGTATGGGGTCCACTACCACCCACAGGACGGGTATGGGGTCCACTACCACCCACAGGACGGGTATGGGGTCCACTACCACCCACAGGACGGGTATGGGGTCCACTACCACCCACAGGAAGGGTATGGGGTCCACTACCACCCACAGGAAGGGTATGGGGTCCACTACCACCCACAGGAAGGGTATGGGGTCCACTACCACCCACAAGACGGGTATGGGGTCCACTACCACCCACAGGACGGGTATGGGGTCCACTACCACCCACAGGACGGGTATGGGGTCCACTACCACCCACAGGAAGGGTATGGGGTCCACTACCACCCACAGGAAGGGTATGGGGTCCACTACCATCCACAGGAAGGGTATGGGGTCCACTACCACCCACAGGACGGGTATGGGGTCCACTACCACCCACAGGAAGGGTATGGGGTCCACTACCACCCACAGGACGGGTATGGGGTCCACTACAACCCACAGGACGGGTATGGGGTCCACTACCACCCACAGGAAGGGTATGGGGTCCACTACCACCCACAGGACGGGTATGGGGTCCACTACCACCCACAGGACGGGTATGGGGTCCACTACCACCCACAGGACGGGTATGGGGTCCACTACCACCCACAGGACGGGTATGGGTTCCACTACCACCCACAGGACGGGTATGGGGTCCACTACCACCAACAGGACGGGTATGGGGTACACTACCACCCACAGGAAGGGTATGGGGTCCACTACCACCCACAGGACGGGTATGGGGTCCACTACCACCCACAGGACGGGTATGGGGTCCACTACCACCCACAGGACGGGTATGGGGTCCACTACCACCCACAGGAAGGGTATGGGGTCCACTACCACCCACAGGAAGGGTATGGGGTCCACTACCACCCACAGGAAGGGTATGGGGTCCACTACCACCCACAGGAAGGGTATGGGGCCCACTACCACCCACAGGACGGGTATGGGGTCCACTACCACCCACAGGACGGGTATGGGGTCCACTACCACCCACAGGACGGGTATGGGGTCCACTACCACCCACAGGAAGGGTATGGGGTCCACTACCACCCACAGGACGGGTATGGGGTCCACTACCACCCACAGGACGGGTATGGGGTCCACTACCACCCACAGGACGGGTATGGGGTCCACTACCACCCACAGGACGGGTATGGGGTCCACTACCACCCACAGGAAGGGTATGGGGTCCACTACCACCCACAGGAAGGGTATGGGGTCCACTACCACCCACAGGACGGGTATGGGGTCCACTACCACCCACAGGACGGGTATGGGGTCCACTACCACCCACAGGAAGGGTATGGGGTCCACTACCACCCACAGGAAGGGTATGGGGTCCACTACCACCCACAGGACGGGTATGGGGTCCACTACCACCCACAGGAAGGGTATGGGGTCCACTACCACCCACAGGAAGGGTATGGGGTCCACTACCACCCACAGGACGGGTATGGGGTCCACTACCACCCACAGGACGGGTATGGGGTCCACTACCACCCACAGGACGGGTATGGGGTGCGGCTGGAGTACGTGTGGACACTCCACAACCTCTCACCACACGCTTCAGTACCGCGTGAAAGGTAATGTGGCTTTTATGTTTTGTAACAATTAGTCGCTTCAAAGACTTGTTTATGTATTGGCTGTCAGCTGTGATGCACTTGTTCCGGAGGTGTTGTGACCTCTGTCACCACTGTGTGCTCACTGTGGGTCGTGTGTGTGTGTTGGTGGCCTCGTGTGTGTGTGTGTTGGTGGCCTCGTGTGTGTGTGTGTTGGTGGCCTCGTGTGTGTGTGTGTTGGTGGCCTCGTGTGTGTGTGTGTGTTGGTGGCCTCGTGTGTGTGTGTGTTGGTGGCCTCGTGTGTGTGTGTGTTGGTGGCCTCGTGTGTGTGTGTGTTGGTGGCCTCGTGTGTGTGTGTTGGTGGCCTCGTGTTTCTCTCCCAGTCTTGTGCTGGTGGCTGGGGTGGGGGGGGGGGAGGGGTGAGGGTTGTAGATCACCAGGACCACTATAGTTCTCTGTTGTCACACTGCCAGTGGTGGGCGGTGTGGCCCTTGTGTTATCATCTTATTCTTCCTCGACGCTACACTTTCCTGTGTGTGTTTATTATTGGAAATTATCTGTATGTACCTTAAGGATCGGGATGTTAGCTCTTGGACCCCGCCTCTCTGACCGCGGACCATTTTCTCGTCACTAAACTCTCTCACACACACACACACACACACAAGAAAGAACTTTTTCTCGTTCAGAGTAATTATTAAATGGAATGCATTAGTAAGTGGTGTGGTGGAGGCTGACTCCATACACAGTTTCAAATATAGATATGATAAACTCGAGAAGTTCATGAACCTGTACACCAATGAGTATGGGTGTACACCCCCGCAAGCACAGCTAGATCAGTTCACATAGGATCCAGTCTGCACCACCTCTCATGTATATATTTTAAAGCTAGGTGAACATACGCATCAGGTGAAGTAAACTCTGCCCATATATTTCTAGCTCGACTGGGAATTGAACCCGGGGTCCGTGGACTCTGAAAACCGGAACGCTGTCCGCCTAGCCGTGAGTCAGCTGTGTGTGTACTCACCTAGTTGTGTTTGCGGGGGTTGAGCTCTGGCTCTTTGGTCCCGCCTCTCAACTGTCAATCAACTGGTGTACAGATTCCTAAGCCTACTGGGCTCTATCATATCTACACTTGAAACTGTGTATGGAGTCAGCCTCCACCACATCACTGCCTAGTGCATTCCATTTATTAACTACTCTGACACTTAAAAAGTTCTTTCTAACGTCCCTGTGGCTCATTTGGGTACTTAGCTTCCACCTGTGTCCCCTTGTTCGTTTACCACCCGTGTTAAATAATCCATTTTTGTCTACCCAGTCAATTCCCTTGAGAATCTTGTATGTGGTGATCATGTCTCCCCGAGCTCTTCTGTCTTCCAGCGACGTGAGGTGCAGTTCCCTCAACCTTTCCTTGTAACTCATGCCTCTTAGTTCTGGGACTAGCCTAGTGGCATACCTCTGAACTTTTTCCAGCTTCGTCTTGTACTTGACAAGGTACGGGCTCCATGCTGGGGCCGCATACTCCAGGATTGGTCTTACATATGTGGTATACAAGGTTCTGAAAGATTCCTTACACAAGTTTCTGAAGGCAGTTCTGATGTTAGCCAGCCTCGCATACGCCGCTGATGTTATTCTTTTGATGTGGGTTTCAGGAGACAGGTTTGGCGTGATATCAACTCCTAGATCTTTCTCTCTGTCCGTTTCGTGAATCGATTCGAATCGACACATTCTGTATCCTGTGACTGGTCTCCTATTTTCTCCCCTAGTTTCATTACCTTACATTTACTTGGTTTGAACTTTGGTAGCCATTTGTTGGACCATTCCTTCAGTTTGTTTTGGTCATCTTGTAGCCTCATACTATCTTCCTCCGTCTTAATCCTCCTCATAATTTTTGCATCATCAGCAAACATTGAGAGTAACGAGTCTATTCCCTCTGGGAGATCATTTACATATATCAGGAACAGTATAGGTTCCAGAACTGATCCCTGTGGGACTTCACTGGTGACGCCTCGCCACTCTGAGGCCTCACCCCTCACAGTGACTCGCTGTCTTCTGTTGCTTAGGTACTCCCTTACCTAGTGAACATTCTCTTTCACTCCTGCCTGCATCTCCAGTGTGCACCAGTCTCTTATGTGGTAGTGTGTCAAAAGCTTTCTGGCAATTCAAAAATATGCAGTCTGCCCACCCCTCTCTTGCCTGATTTTTGTTGCCTGGTCATAGAATTCAGTCAATCGTGTGAGGCATGATCAGCCATCCCTGAACCCATGTTGATGTTGTGATACAAAGTTCTTCCACTCCAGATGTTCCGTGTGTGTGTGTGTGTGTGTGTGTGTGTGTGTGTGTGTGTGTGTGTGTGTGTGTGTGTGTGTGTGTGTGTGTGTTTACCTAGTTGTCCTTTGCGGGGGTTGAGCTCTGCTCTTTCGGCCCGCCTCTCAACTATCAATCAATCAACTGTTACTAACTACTAACAAGCCCCCCCCCCAACACACACGCACAGGAAGCAGCCCGAACAGTTGTCTAACTCTAACTCCCAGGTACCTATTTACCGCTAGGTAACAGGGGCATCAGGGTGAAGGAAACTCTGCCCATTTGTTTTTCCGCCGCCGATATTTTTGGAAATAAAGATCGCGGGGCCATCAAAAGCGATCCTCCGATTTTTATTCAGAGGTCCGCTAAATTTATTTGGGTTACAGTATTATATTTTCATTCAGAAATAAAATCGCGGGTTTTATTTTCCCTAGCATTCCCATGACTGTTTCCATGCCGGGATCGAACCCTGGTCCCTAGGTCCACGAGTCTAGAGCGCTGTTCACTCAGCCAGCCAGCCCCAATGCCCCAGCCCCACCCCCGTGTGTGTGTGTGTGTGTGTGTGTGTATGTGTGTGTGTGTGTGTGTGTGTGTGTGTGCGGGGGGGGGGTCATGTTTGTGGTTGAGTGCGTCAGTGAATCCCTTCCCCCCCCCCCCCACACACAGAGTTGGGGGCCTCGCGGCTGAGTGGACAGCGCTCGGGGGTCGTAATTCTAACGGCCCGGGTCCGATTCCCGGCCGAGGCAGAAACAAATGGGCAGTTTCTTTCATCCTTATGCTCCTGTTCACCTAGCAATAAATAGATACCTGGGAGTCAGACAGCTGCTAGGGCTGCTTCCTGGGGATGTGTGGGTGTGTTAGAGAGAAATATATGTAAAAGACACAGTAACGGAAAAAACAGATTGGTTATAAGTTAAAAAGATGGGGTCCAAGAGCTAATAGCTCGATTTTACAGATACAAATAGTAAATACACACACACACACACACACACACACACACACACACACACACACACACACACACACACACACACACACACACACACACCACACACACACACACACACACACCACACACACACACACCACACACACACACACACACACACACACACACACACACACACACACACACACACACACACACACCACACACACACACACCACACACACACACACACACACACACACACACACACACACACACACACACACACACACACACACACACACACACCACACACACACACACCACACACACACACACACACACACACACACACACACACACACACACACACACACACACACACACAAGTGCCATGAAGCTGCAAACAAGTTTATCCCGGCCCAAAAGGCTCAAAAACAAGAAAATCCAAAAGGAGAAAAATTAAAAGCAACAGAAGAATCCATGGTTCAATCAGGAATGTAAGGTAGTAAAGCAATTGAGTACAAGAACATGGAGAAACTACAGGAACAACAGAACACCGGAGAGCAGGGAGATATACCAGAGGGCCAGGAATGAGTACCTCAGAGTGAGGAGAGAAGCAGAGAGACAGTTTGAAAATGACATAGCGAGTAAAGCCAAGACCCAACCAAAGCTGCTCCACAGCCACATCAGGAGGAAAACAGCAGTGAAGGAACAAATGATGAAACTGAGAAAAGGGGAGAACAGATACACAGAGAATGACAAGGAGGTGTGTGAAGAACTCAAATAGAGATTCCAGGAGGTCTTCACAATAGAACAAGGAGAAGCCCCTGCACTAAATGAGGAGGCGGCAAACCAAGTAACCTTGAAGGAATTTGAGCTCACCAGAGATGGGATCAAAAGGAATCTGTTGGATCTGAATGTGACAAAAGCTTTTGAACCTGACAGAATCTTCCCGTGGATACTAAAGGAAGGTGCAGAAGCACTAAGTGTGCCACTCACTATGGTGTATAACAGGTAACTGGAAACAGGAGACCTACCAGAAAGCTGGAAGACAGCTAACGTAGTCCCAATATACATAAAGGGTGACAGGCAAGAGGCACAGAACTACGGGCCAGTTTCCCTAACTTGTATACCATGCAAGGTGATGGAGAAGATCGCGAGGAAACGCTCGTAGAGCATTTGGAGGGAAATTGCTTTGTAACACACCACCAGCATGGGTTCATGGATGGTAAATCGTGCCTCACAGGTTTAATAGAATTCTATGACCAAGCAACAAAAATTAGGCAAGAAAGAGAAGGGTGGGCAGACTACATTTTCTTGGACTGTCAGAAATCCTTTCACACAGTACCCCATAAAAGACTGTTACAAAAATTGGAGCCACAGGCAGGAGTAAAAAGTAAGGTGCTCCAGTGGACAAGGGAGTATCTGAGCAGCAGGAAACAGCGAGTAACTGTGAGGGGGAGACATCAGAGTGGCGAGATGTCACCAGCGGAGTCCCACAGGGCTCTGTACTTGGACCCATCCTGTTTCTAATATATGTAAACAATCTTCCAGAGGGTATAGACTCATTCCTCTCAATGTTTGCTGATGATCCAAAAATTATGAGAAGAATCAAGACAGATGAAGATAGACAGAGACTACAGGACGACCTGGACAAACTGGAGGAATGGTCTAGAAAATGGCTACTAAAGTTTAACTCAGGAAAGTGTAAAGTTATGAAATTAGGCGAAGGGAGCAGAAGGCTGAACACAAGGTACCATCTGGGAGGTGAAATACTGCATGAGTCAAATAGAGAATGATCTGGGGGTTGATATCACACCGAACCTGTCCCCAGAGGCCTACATCAAAAGGATCTCATCAGCGGCATATGCTAGATTGGCCAACATAAGCACTGCCTTAAGAAACGTGTGTAAGGAATCGCTCAGAACCTTGTATGCCACTTATGTCACACTAATCCTAGAGTATGCAGCTCCAGTCAGGAGTCCATATCTAGTTAAACACAAGACAAAGTTAGAGAAGATTCATAGGTATGCCACAAGGCTAGTCCCAGAAATGAGAGGTATGAGCTACGAGGAAAGGCTAACGGAGCTAGTCCTTACGTCCCTGGAAGACAGAAGAGTAAGGGGAGACATGATAACCACCTACAAAATTCTCAGGGGAATTGACAGGGTGGATTAAGACAAACTATTTAGCACGGGTGGGACACAAACAAGGCGACACAGGTGGAGACTGAGTACCCACATGAGCCACAGGAAAGTTAGAAAGAACTTTTTAAGTGTCAGAGTAGTTAACAGGTGGAATGCATTAGGCAGTGATGTGGTGGAGGCTGACTCCATACACAGCTTCAAATGTAGATATGATAGAGCCCAGTAGGCTTAGGAATCTGTACACCTGTTGATTGACAGTTGAGAGGCGGGACCAACACGGGCGGGTGGTGGCGGGCCAGTGCTCACAACCGCTGGTGGCCACGGGCGGGTGGTGGCGGGCCGGAGCTCACAACCGCTGGTGGCCACGGGCGGGTGGTGGCGGGCCGGTGTTCACAACCGCTGGTGGCCACGGGCGGGTGGTGGCGGGCCGGAGCTCACAACCGCTGGTGGCCACGGGCGGGTGGTGGCGGGCCGGTGTTCACAACCGCTGGTGGCCACGGGCGGGTGGTGGCGGGCCGGAGCTCACAACCGCTGGTGGCCACGGGCGGGTGGTGGCGGGCCGGAGCTCACAACCGCTGGTGGCCACGGGAGAATTAAACCAAACACTGAACTGGTGGAACTTGTTGGATGTTATCGGGTCAACGCTGAAGCCTCGTGCTAAATGCCACATGTTTCAACACCTTAATTATTTCACACAAGTTTCAAAACAGGTGTTGTTAACCATAATTACAGTGATCAGTGATTACGAGCGTCTAGTGTGTACGCTTCTACCGTCCCTGTAGCATCACAAGCTGTACTTACCAACCTGTACATCTTTCCTCAATCTTTGACGGCTTTGGTTACATTTATTAAAAAAAAACAGTTTACAAGCATGAAAACTTGCCAATCAACTGTTGTTATTGTTATAAACAGCCTCCTGGTGCTTCGGAACTCATTAACTGTTTAAGAATTGTAAACAAAGCCGCCAAAATTTGAGAAAAGATGCACAGGTTCGTAAGTGCTTGCGTAACTGCTTCGTGAATCTGGCCCCTGGATGTTTAGGTATTCTACGCCGTAAATCATGCTAAAGCGTACATATGTGACGCATCAGATGATCACTTGAAGAGAGGGAGGAACATGTGGTCCAAGAGCAGTGAGGGCAATGTGATGGAGAAATATTAGTCTAACTCCATCCATAGTCTTAAAAGCAGACATGACAAGTCACGGCATTACACGTCGGACAGTCGGAAAGGCGGGGACCCAAGAGCTGAAGTTCGGTCTTGCAAACTCTGTTGGATATAATCAGAACTCTTTGACAAGAAAAAACACAAACTACACCGATAATTTTCCTGAGACAGTTAATTATATAAACAAATTTGAGTAATGGTTGTGTAGTATTGATTGATAAAGATTAAGATTAAGCCATTATAGTGAAAAGCCGTAGTTATCTTGAGGTTATCTTGAGATGATTTCGGGGCTTTTTTTAGTGTCCCCGCGGCCCGGTCCTCGACCAGGCCTCCACCCCCAGGAAGCAGCCCGTGACAGCTGACTAACTCCCAGGTACCTATTTACTGCTAGGTAACAGGGGCATTTAGGGTGAAAGAAACTTTGCCCATTTGTTTCTGCCTCGTGCGGGAATCGAACCCGCGCCACAGAATTCACTATAATGGCTTAATCTTAATCTTTATCAATCAATACTACACAACCATTACTCAAATTTGTTTATATAATTAACTGTCTCAGGAAAATTATCGGTGTAGTTTGTGTTTTTTCTTGTCAAAGAGTTCTGATTATATCCAACAGAGTTTGCAAGACCGAACTTCAGCT
>NC_091201.1:32841088-32933588 GCF_040958095.1 Procambarus clarkii
CACTTCCTAAATACCCACATAGAAAGGGGCCCTGTGAGCACAAGCGACCACCTACCAATAATAATGACGCTATCAACTAACCCCATTCAGAAACCCTCACCACCAAGACTTCAATACACTAAAACTGACTGGGAAGCGTTCAAAAGCAGTGCACAGGAAATCAGTGTCACAGACTTTAATGGAAAGGAAACATCATGCATAAACGCCGAGTTAAATACATGGATTAGCACCATAGAAAAATGCATGATTGATCACATTCCCGTAGCTCACCACATAACGCTCCCACACCCCCCCAGCCACTGAGGCGCTCAGGACACTGCAAACCAGATATAACAACCTTCTACAACTCATAACACAACACGGGTGGACGGATGAGCGCAAAAGACTACAAAGGGAACTTCAAGATGAGCTGCAAGATCTGTGCAAAACAGAGTACACCAAACAATGGGATGACCTAATAAGCAATATCCAAGTCGACTACAGAAACCCGGGAAAGTTCTGGAAAAAAGTAAAGACCCTGATGGGAAGCTCTTCTGAGGAAACACCCTACATCATAGACGCCTCAGGAAATAAACTCTATGAGGAGAGAGAACAAGAGCAGGAATTCAGGAAGTTCTGGGAAAAAATATTCAGGATAAACCCGGAAGAAAATTTAAATTTTTGCCCAATTAATGAAAGGGAAATTACAACTCAAGTCGATAACAGAGCTGCAGCACTACTCCCGACGCAAACAATAGACCTTAACAACATACGCGATGTCTGCCACCTTATGAAACACATAACCATTGCAGAGGTCCATAAAACAATTATGGGTTTCAAGAACAAGGCCCTGGGCAACAGCAAGATAAATAAGATGGTATTATCCAACCTACCAGTGATTGCACTCCATCAATACACATGTATCATAAATGCAGCTCTTGCATCTGGACTATTCCCCACATACTTCAAGAATGCCACAATAAGATTAATCCCCAAGCCAGGTAAACCCCCAACCCAAACTGAAAACTACAGGCCAATTTCCCTCCTCGAAGTACCAGGTAAAATATTCGAAAAAATTATCAATCAGAGACTGGTGAAGTACATGGAAGAGGAAGGGAAGTATAACACCAGGCAGCATGGGTTTAGAAACCGCAGAGGGGCCCATACAGCTATAGCCCTGATCGACGAGCATATAGCCAACGCAGTGTCGAAAAAAGATCAGTGTAATATAGTGCTTAGAGACAGATCGAAAGCCTTCGACAAAGTGTGGCACACAGGCCTAAAATATAAGATATCTGAACTAGGGCTTCCTGAGAGATTTACTGCTACTCTCTGCAGCTTTATAGACAACAGAACTGCTAGGCTTAATATCGGCAGCTACTTGGGTGACGTAATAGAACTGAAAAGTGGAGTACCACAAGGAAGCTGCCTCTCCCCCACTCTATTCAACATATATACAGCTGGCCTATCCCAACCCCCAATATGGAGAATACATCATATACACTGACGATGTCACCCAAATAATTTGCCAACCGGGACCATCAAAGCCGCTACTAGCCGACAAGACCAAGGCAGCAATTGAACTCATAAACAACTTTGAGAAGCAATGGAAAATTAGCACCAACAAACAAAAGTTTCAGATAATACACATTGCGAAACGAAACCCGGACCCATCATCCTTGACAACCATCCGATCCAATATGCGGAGGTCGGCAGAATACTGGGACTTATGATCAATAGAACAGGGATACAAATTCATGTAAGGGACCGACTAAACAAAGACAAAGCAGCCTTAGGAAAACTGAGGCGATTCCGAAGCCTCAGTACTAACATTCCTGATCCACCTATATAAGGCTCTAGTTCGGCCGCATCTAGAGTATCCCCCAGTACCACTACACACCATAAAGAAAACTAACATGCAGAAACTGCAAGCAGTACAAAATAAGGCGCTAAGGAGAGCAGCAAAACACCGTCCACCATATGATCAGACAATCCAGGAGCTCCATGAACTCCTGAACATACAGCCACTAAACATCAGACTGCAGCACCAAGCCATCAGGGTGTGGAACACCATCGAAATGTTAGAGGACCCAATGTTAGAAAGATTGCTCCAAGATGAGACGCCCCGCTCCCACAGCTGGTGGCCCAAGATGAGACGCCCCACTCCCACAGCTGGTGGCCCAAGATGAGACGCCCCACTCCCACAGCTGGTGGCCCAAGATGAGACGCCCCGCTCCCACAGCTGGTGGCCCAAGAGTCTCGATTCTCTGGATGAAAACCCCGCCCCACAGTATATAATCCCCAGATGAGATATATATATATATATATGTATATATATGAACAGTTCATATATGTGTATATATGAACAACTCGATAAATAATATGTGTGTATGAACAACTCGATAAATAATAATATGTGTGTATGAACAACTCGATAAATAATATTAATAAAACAAATAGCCTTAAACAGAACAACATGTGTGGAAGCATCGGAGTGTGTATATATGAATGCTACACAGTATTCATCTATAGACATCCATATATGGTGAAACACATGTGAAGAACCTCTCACACACTCACAGCTCCCTGACAAGAGGGAGTCAGCTTAGCATAGCTGCCAACACCCACACATCGTGTCAGCAAGGCGGACAGCCCGCCTGCTTTCATACCTCTCACTGTATTTCCCACTTCTATACTTCCCTTCACCTATGTCTCTCCTTCCTCTTTACTCCCCACCCCCCCACCCCCAAAAAAAAAACAGAGGGACGGTGGAGCTGGGAGGGAGGGCTAGGAGGGACGGTGGGGCAGGGAGGCACGGCTAGGGGGGACGGTGGGGCAGGGAGGCACGGCTAGGAGGGACGGTGGGGCTGGGAGGCACGGCTAGGAGCGACGGTGGAGCTGGGAGGGAGAGACTGGAGGGAGGGCTGGGAGAGAGGGGCTGAAGTTAGGAAATGGAGGGCGCGGGGTGTGAGAAAGAGGGGGATGTGTTCCATTTTTTCGTGTCTACACAAAACACACACACACACACACACACACACACACACACACACACACAGGAAGAGGAAGGGAGGAAGAAATTAGAGGAAATTTTTCTTGGGAGGAAGAATTTTCTTGGGAGGAAGAAATTAGAGGAAAAACAGTCCAAGATATGATGGACCTAGTCATACAGAAATGCCAGGAGGCCGAAGAGAGATTTATACCAACGGTAAAGGGAAAAAATAAGAAGGAATATAATAACCCATGGTTTAATAGACAGTGTCAGGAAGCAAAAATGGCCAGCAGGCGGGAGTGGAGGAAGTACAGAAGACAAAGAACAGAGGACAACAGAAGCAGATACAACAGAGCTAGGAACGATTACATTAACATAAGACGAACATCGGAAAGGGACTATGAGAACGATATTGCGATCAAAGCGAAAAAACAACCTAAGTTACTACACAGTCATATAAGAAGAAAAATGTCGGTGAACGACCAAGTGACAAGACTAAGGAAGACAGAGGGGGCATATACTGAAAGTGACAAGGAAATCTGCGAGGCACTGAATGCCAGTTTCCATGGAGTGTTCACTACCGAGCCTGAGCAGCTCCCATTGTTGGAAGGGGTTACCCTAGATGAAAGACTATCAGATATAGAGGTGACAGCAGAGGAGGTAATGAAACAGTTGACAACTCTAGATGCAACTAAAGCAGTTGGACCAGACAAAGTATCACCGTGGATACTAAAAGAAGCAGCACAGGCCCTCAGCGTGCCTCTGGCAATGATCTTTAATGAGTCACTTATGTCAGGAGAATTGCCCAGTTGCTGGAAGAAGGCAAATGTGGTGCCGATCTTCAAGAAAGGAGATAGGGAGGAGGCACTTAACTACAGACCTGTATCACTGACAAGCATCCCCTGTAAAATACTGGAAAGAATAATTAGGCTGCGACTGGTTGCACACCTGGAGAACATTAGGTTTGTGAACAAACATCAACATGGGTTCTGGACAGGGAAATCGTGCCTAACAAACCTTCTGGAATTCTATGATAAAATAACGAGGATAAGACAGGACAGAGATGGTTGGGCAGACTGCATATTTCTGGACTGCCAAAAAGCCTTTGATACAGTACCGCACATGAGACTGCTGTTCAAGCTCGAGAGGCAGGCGGGGGTGGGGGGAAAGGTCCTAGAATGGATAAGGAACTACCTAACAGGAAGGAGCCAAAGAGTTACGGTAAGGGGCGAGAAGTCGGACTGGCGAACAGTAACAAGTGGAGTACCACAAGGATCGGTGCTGGGACCAATTCTATTTCTTGTATATGTTAACGACATGTTTACAGGCGTAGAGTCCTACATGTCGATGTTTGCGGATGATGCAAAGTTGATGAGAAGAGTTGTGACAGATGAGGATTGCAGGATCCTCCAAGAGGACCTGAACAGATTGCAGAGATGGTTAGAGAAATGGCTACTAGAATTCAACACGAGCAAATGTAAAGTTATGGAAATGGGACTAGGAGATAGGAGACCAAAGGGACAGTACACAATGAAGGGGAACAGCCTACCTGTAACGACGCGTGAAAGAGACCTGGGGGTGGACGTAACACCTAATCTATCTCCTGAGGCACATATTAATAGGATAACGACAGCAGCGTACTCTACACTGGCAAAAGTTAGAACATCATTCAGAAACCTAAGTAAGGAGGCATTTAGGGCGCTTTACACTGCCTACGTAAGGCCAGTCTTAGAGTATGCCGCCTCATCATGGAGTCCCCATCTGAAGAAGCATATAATGAAACTGGAAAAGGTTCAGAGGTTTGCAACGAGACTCGTCCCAGAGCTACGAGGGATGGGGTATGAAGAGCGCCTGAGGGAACTGTGCCTTACGACACTAGAAAGAAGAAGGGAGAGGGGGGACATGATAGGAACGTATAAGATACTCAGAGGAATTGACAGAGTGGACATAGACGAAATGTTCACACGGAATAGTAACAGAACGAGAGGACATGGATGGAAGCTTGAAACTCAGATGAGTCACAGAGATGTTAGGAAGTTTTCTTTTAGCGTGAGAGTAGTGGGGAAATGGAATGCACTTCAGGAACAGGTTGTGGAAGCAAATACTATTCATAATTTTAAAACCAGGTATGATAGGGAAATAGGACATGAGTCATTGCTGTAAACAACCGATGCTCGAAAGGCGGGATCCAAGAGTCAATGCTCGATCCTGCAGACACAACTAGGTGAGTACACACACACACACACACACACACACACACACACACACACACACACACACACACACACACACACACACACACACACACACATACACACACACACACACACACACACACACACACGCACACACACACACACACAACCCATGAACATGGGTTCAGGGAGGGTAAATCTTGCCTTACAGGCTTAATAGAATTCTACGATCAGGTGACAAAGATTAAACAAGAAAGAGAAGGATGGGCTGACTGCATTTTTTTGGACTGTCGGAAAGCCTTTGACACAGTACCCCCATAAAAGGTTGAGGCATAAGCTAGAGAAACAGGCAGGAGTAACTGGTAGGGCGCTCCAGTGGATAAGGGAGTACCTAAGCAATAGGAAGCAGAGAGTTACAGTGAGGGGTGAGACCTCTGATTGGCGTGAAGTCACCAGTGGAGTCCCACAGGGCTCTGTACTTGGACCTATCCTGTTTCTGATATACGTAAATGATCTCCCGGAGGGTATAGACTCATTCCTCTCAATGTTTGCTGACGACGCCAAAATTATGAGAAGGATTAAGACAGAGGAGGACAGCTTGAGGCTTCAGGAAGACCTGGACAAGCTGCAGGAATGGTCGAACAAATGGCTGTTAGAGTTTAACCCAAGCAAATGTAATGTAATGAAGATAGGTGTAGGGGCCAGGAGACCAGATACAAGGTATCATTTGGGAGATGAAATACTTCAAGAGTGAAGGGTCAAGTGAAGGGGGAGGGACAGGGAGGGTATGGGGTGAAAGGGGAGGGAGGACAGGAAGGAATGTGTGTATGTGGGTGTGTATGTGTGGGGGGGGTGTATGCGGGTGTGGCTGGCAGGTGTGTGAAGGGAATCTAAGTCACTGGTGCGTGATGATGCAGGCAGAACACACTTTCACACTGGCACATATACGCACGCACGCACGCACACGCATGCGGGGCCTCGTGGATGAGTGGACAGCGCCCGGAGATCCAAGTCCTAAGGACCTGAGTTTGATTCCCAGTCGAGGTAGAAACAAATGGGCAGTTTCTTTCACCTGATTCATGTGTTCACCTAGCACTAGGTACCTGGGAGCTGCTTCGGGCTGCTTCCTGGGGATGTGTGTGTGTGTTGGAGATAAACATATGTAGTAGATATAATAGATGAAAAATAGATTGGTTAGAAAAGTGGGGTCCAAGAGCTAATAGCTCGATTGTGCAGGTACAAAATAGTAAACACACACATATACACAAGAGAGGAATGAACATATAGGAGCAGAGAAGCAGTGTGAG
Source organism: Procambarus clarkii (assembly GCF_040958095.1). Lineage (NCBI taxonomy): Eukaryota > Metazoa > Arthropoda > Malacostraca > Decapoda > Cambaridae > Procambarus > Procambarus clarkii. Next base: position 32,847,559 of record NC_091201.1, read on the forward strand.
AATGATATAGCATCCAAGGATCAACTTGGACTACTATATAATCACATGAGGAGGAAGATGGAACATGAACAAGTGACCAGACAATATGTTAGAAGAGGCCACACAAAGAATGACAAGGAAGTGTGCGATGAACTAAAAAAAAAGTTGCCATGAAGTTACTACTGTCCCGCCTCTCAAGACACTCTTCCATAGGCTTACTGCTCCTAAGATATGAACTTCCATTGTTTTACCCCGTGACCGTTCTACAGTGCTAGCCTAGACTTATCTGCACTCTACCTCACTGAAGCTGTCGACGAAATTTACCTTTTTATTCTGTCTGATATTTGTCTGTGTCTTTGTCATTTATTCTGTCGTGCTTTGAAGAGCAGGGAACCCATTACTGGGGCCAGGGAGCTTGATAGGTTCACCGGAGTCTCATTTGCCAACCGCTGGCCATCCCTTTCACCTGCAAGCCACAATAGTTGACTCTTACGTACCTGCTCACTACTAGGTGAACATGGCAGGAAATATTAGGCATCAAGCTCTGATTACCGTGGTTGGAAAGTTGCCTTCACTCTGGGATCGTGTTTGTTGCCCAATGTTGATCATTTTCAGTGTTGTGAAGTGTTGGTGTAGGTGTGTGTGACGTGCGTGAAGGAGCGGACCTCCTGGCTCACGCAGCCTTCATCGCTTGTTACAGTGTCCTTGTATTCTAAGGTCACTTTGCTTATTCCTGGAATTTCGTTGGCATTTGTCATGGTTGCTTCAACATGCTGCACTGCTTGGATTGGTGGACAAGCATGCCAAGGTCCCTGACATTCTATACCGGTAGCAATACGGTAGTGTTCTCAACGTGGACACTGCCAGGTGCTGTGTTGTGGTCAATATAACCTCGGGATGTTGTGCACAGATCTGGTCATTTACCAGTCTCGTGACCATATTTACATTTGGTGTTGATCACGTTGGTGTGACCACCGCTGGTCCCCATCACCAGGTGTGGACACGTCACTTGGTGATGCAGTATGAGATGCTCTTGTTAACAACGCTGCCGTACATTACCGGCAGCTGTGACCCGCTGCTCTCATTCTCCCACACTGAAGACTACAATATCTCAGGCGCTCTTTAGCCCGCTACTGTGGCAGCCTTCACAGGGGCTGCCACAACCCTTCCATCCTTCCCTCTGGCACTACCAAACGCCTTACAAAGGTTCATGTACTGAACATAACAGGAACCCTTGACCTGCACAGCCGGTTATCGCTTCCCGAGATGTCAGATTCTTAAACAAGATTTGTTTTCCATACATGTGATGCTTCAACTAGTTATCTCGCGAGGCTGTAGACACGAGAAGCTACGTTAACTGGCAGATAGTGTTGTACTGGGATTTTCCTACCGTTACTGAAGCCTGGGAAGACGTTAGGAGATCTCCAGTCTCCTGGCACTCTCCTGTGACTCACGGATCGTGGCAAGACAATCTTAGTGGCAAGAAAAAAGATTGGCATCGTTTGGCATCACTTCAGAGTGATGCTAAATTTATCTGAAATACATTTATAAATCAATGTATTTCATTTAAATGTATAAATACATTTATCCGCCACTTTATCTCGTAATTGCCCATCAATATTCTCAACTACTTTACTTGTATAGAGTGAATAATGTAACTAAGTTAATGTACAGTTACTGTAAAGTTAATGTAAGTTAATGTAACTTAGTTTTAATGCACAGTCCCGTCACTAATGACTTTAGTTCCTTCATGATATATCCTTACAAGACGTTCACTACTGCCTTACAGTGTGTGGTGTTGGATTACTGGCCCGTCCCCAGCCTCCGTGGAGCCAGGTGTGGCACACACAGCCTACAAGTGTGGCCCTCACATCTGCCAGGTGTGGCCCTCACATCTGCCAGGTGTGGCCCTCACGTCTGCCAGGTGTGTCCCTCACATCTGCCAGGTGTGGCCCTCACATCTCCCAGGTGTGGCCCTCACGTCTGCCACGTGTGGCTCTCACATCTCCCAGGTGTGGCCCTCACGTCTGCCACGTGTGGCTCTCACATCTGCCAGGTGTGGCCCTCACGTCTGCCACGTGTGGCTCTCACATCTCCCAGGTGTGGCCCTCACGTCTGCCACGTGTGGCTCTCACATCTGCCAGGTGTGGCAACCAACTTGGAGTAGTTCTTGCATTCTGTGTCAACTTCCGTTCAGTGCTACTTGTGGTTGATCTGGTTACTTGTACACCACAACCACTGTCTTCCTCACTTCTTCCCAAGGTATACACATATGTATGTATGTATATATATATATAAATATATATATATATATATATATATATATATATATATATATATATATATATATATATATATATATAATATATATATCGTCCACTTTATATGTATATAGTAAATGAAAGTTAATATATTTGCCAATAGGTTCAGCGGGAGGGGGGGGGGGCTTCATAGGCCCAAGACCCCAGCACATCAAACAAATGCTGACCCCGGTGCTGGGAGATGCCGCCAAGGACCTTCTAGTGGAACCTAGCAGTCTCCAACATGTGTTTAGCTGGCGGTGTCCTGGAGGACATCAGGGCTCTCTTTTATGGAGCAGCACTCTGTGCTCTAAAGAAGAAGAAGGATGGGGGAATCAGGCCCATTGCCGTTGGCAACACCCTCCGACGCCTCGTAGCTAAGGCTGAAGTGAGATCTATCAGCCAGGAAGCAGCCACCTTGCTGACAACCTAATGAGCTCGGGTTTGGGATTCCTGGAGGCTGTGAAGCTGCAGCACATGCAGCACGGGCTTACATTGTTAATCTCTCAGACTAGAAGACACTAGTAAAGCTTGACTTTCCAGACATTCTCATGGTCGAGCCACCTGACTGCACCCTCCTGGGTGCCCCCATTGGCCCACGAGCAATCGAGGAGGTCCTGGAGGGAAAAATCACTGATCTAAGGAGAATGCTGGACAGGATTGACAAGATTGATGCCCATGATGGTCTCTTCCTCCTCACAAGATGCCTCTCTCTCCCTAAGTTGACTTACTTTCTGAGGTGTTCTCCATCCTACAACAGCCCTAAATGAAATGTGTATGACACCTTTCTGAGGTCCAGGCTGGAGAAAGTCCCGAACCTTCCATTGGACGACTCTCAATGGGAGCAAGCAACCATCCCTGTAAGACTCGGCGGCCTCGGTGTCCGCACAGCCTCCCAGATTGCTCTACCAGCCTTCCTTTCCACCTCCCATGCATCATACAACCTCGTAAGAGATATCCTAGCTATCAGAACCCCTAAGTGATTCAGCAGGGATACACGATTTTGCTTTTATTGAATGTTCAAGTCAGTGGGATGCTCTTGCAGCCCCAGCACCCATCATAGATCTAACAAAAAACACAAACAGTCCAGCCGGGACCACCCACTAGTGGAAAAAAATAGCTGATGTCATGCTCAGCGCCGCAACATCAGGTAAGGAGAACCCCGCCTCAGAGCAGTGGGTGCTCCCCATGCAACTGACTTCCTTCTGGCAGTACTCATGTCAGAAACAGGCACGCATCTACGTCCAGAATCCCTAGTGAAGCAGTGGCCTTCTGCCTTGGTGCCCCAATTCACACAGAGTACAAATGTGTTTGCAACAGGGTGGAAGCAGATCAACATGGACTGCACGGGATGCACTGTGGAAGTTCCAAGGGCTGGCATGCAAGACACAACGATGTTATTGACCTCATCAAGAGGAGTCTTGCCTCAACTTAGTGCCCAGTAGAGAAAGAACCTCGCATCCTAGGGCACCAAAACCCGGATGACTCCGCACTTCGCCCAGATGGCATCACAATATACCCCTGGAAGAGGGGCAGACAGCTGGTGTGGGAGCACACGCATGTGTATCAGCCCTGGATACGGATACGAAGTGTATGTAGGTGTCAGCCCTGGCTGACACCTACATACACTTCGGTGCTGATCAAGCAGGTGGGGCAGTCAACCACAGAGAAATGGCAAAATCAGTTAAATACAGGCGATTGGAAGGTCAATACACTTTTGTTCCCATAGCGTCTGAGACGTATGGCCCCTGGGGCAATACAACCCATGGCAATTCAGTGCCTTGGGATTTCTCAAAGAATTGGGTTGAACAAAGAACAGACGTCACCAGAGACCCAAGGGCTGCCAGTTTCTTGTTCCAGCGCCTCAGTGTGGCGACCCAGAGGGAAACGCCTGCTGCATTCTCGGTTCCTGTCCGGAAGCGAAGGAGCTCCAAGAGATCAATAACCTTACAAACACTCATTGTATTAACTAATGTACATCTTGTAACCTTTAAATATCTAATAAAGCATAATAAAACACCAAAGGAAGGAGGTGGTAGGACTAAAGAACATAGCAACTGTATTGGAGGGGATCTAAAAATTCCTTCTAATGCGTTATGTGTGTTTTTATCCGGGGCTAAGAGAAGGGCTTTTCTTCCAGCCAGAGGTGGTACTCCCTTTTATATTAAAAAATAATATATATATATATATATATATATATATATATATATATATATATATATATATATATATATATATATATATATATATATATATATATATATATATATATAGTAGTAGGCATGCTTCAGTCTCGGGAGACTATGGAGTTGCGCCCTAGTTGTCAATCCTGGTGCAGCGTCTGGTGTGACTGATGAGGCCAATCCGAGAGTGGCAGTCCATCCCACACCGAGCACAAACGAAGTCCGATTCTGGTCTGTCTTCCTGGCTACCGGCTTTCCTTCTCTGTCTCTTTGCCTCCGATTCCTTGGCAAGTTACTCTTCGAACTTGGAGAGACCTCGTTGAACAGACTGTCTCCAGGCTGAACGGTCTGCAGCCAGTGTCTCCCATATAGCAAGATCAACGTCCATGGCTTTCAGGTCACTCTTGCATACGTCTTTGTACCGTAGCTGGGGCTTGCCTACTGGACGCTTTCCCTGCCTCAGCTCTCCGTACAGGAGATCCTTGGGGATCCTGCCGTCGCCCATTCGCACAACGTGCCCGAGCCAGCGCATTCGTCTGTTTCAGCATTGTGTACATGCTGGTGATTCTTGCTCTCCCCAAGACGTTGTTGTTTGTCACCTTGTCCTGCCAGGTGATGTCCAAGATGTGTCGAAGGCAGCGCATGTGGTAGGCATTCAGCTGTCTTTCCTGACCGGCGCGGAGTGTCCAAGACTCACTGCCATAAAGGAGAGTGCTCAGGACACAGGATCTGTAAACCTGAATCTTAGTATACTCAGTTAGCCTATTGTTGGCCCACACTCTCTTTGTCAGTTTGGACATGGTAGTAGATGCCTTACCGATGCGTTTGTTTAGCTCCGTATCAAGAGAGAGGGAGTCAGAGATTGTGGAGCCCAGGTACACGAAGTCGTGAACGACTTCAAGTTTGGAATCAGAGATGCCGATGTCAGGTGGGGAGTCCACTCCTTGTCCCATGACTTGTGTTTTCTTCAGACTGATGGTGAGTCCGAAAGCCTGAGAGGCCTCGCTGAAGCGGGTTATGAGCCGTTGGAGGTCTTCAGCTGAGTGGGCAGTGACTGCTGCGTCGTCGGCAAAGTGGAAGTCGCGCAGACACCTCAGTCGAACTTTTGTCTTGGCTCTCAGCCTGGCGAGGTTAAAGAGCTTTCCATCCGACCTGGTCCGGAGGTAAATGCCTTCCGTGACAGATCCGAAGGCGTGCCGCAGCATAACTGCGAAGAAAATCCCGAATAGGGTTGGAGCCAGTACGCAGCCCTACTTTACTCCACTTCGGATGTCAAAGGCGTCTGATGTTAGGCCATCAAAGACCACGGTGCCCCTCATGTTCTCATGGAAAGATCTGATGATGCTGAGGAGCCTGGGTGGGCATCCGATCTTGGGGAGGATCTTGAACAGGCCATCCCTGCTGACGAGGTCGAAGGCCTTCGTCAGATCTATGAAGGCTACAAAGAGTGGCTGCTTCTGTTCCCTGCATTTCTCCTGCAGTTGTCTGAGGGAAAAGACCATGTCGATGGTGGACCTGCCAGCTCTGAATCCGCATTGTGATTCTGGAGAGACTCTCTTTGCAAGTACTTGGAGCCTCTTCAATATATATATATATATATATATATATATATATATATATATATATATATATATATATATATATATATATATATATATATATATATATATATCTTCGGTGTGTAAAAGCTACGTCACTGTAAACCTGTGCTCTAACCGAACGTGGTCAAGCAAAAAACTAAATCATAAAAAAAAAATCACAAAAATAGAGAAATCTCGAGCAAGCAAAAAGAAGAAATGGATAAAAAAGAGGAACGAAGAGAAAACAAAAATATTTAACAAAACAGCAAAAAGAGAGAAATTAAGAGCAGGTAAAGTTATTAAAAAAAATAACAGAAAAGGAAATAAGAGAAAGTAACAAAAAGGAGAGTGAGGGTAAAACAGAGGGGGCAGGAAACATGGGAGTTTGGAGGAGTCAGTAAAGCCGACACCTTCACTGGTGTCCACTAGGAAATATTGATAAAGGTGTCTGCCCCAAGCCCGGCTGGGCGGCGCCCCGCCAGCCGACACTTGGCGGGAAACTGGGCGTCCACTTCCCGCCAACTACTTATATTACTATAGTTAACGTTGTAGTGGACTACAGGGAGGCAGAGAGTAGAAGCCAATACAACAAATACCTTCAAAAGCAGATTGAGTAGAAACCAGTATAATCAGGAGTCGCTGCATTAGACAACAAGCCGCTAGTAAAGTGGGGAATCAGGAGCTGCTGAAACACCCTGCAAACACTCTTAGGCAAATACACACACACTCAAGAGTCAAACATCGACACATACACAAACATGAACACTCACGCTTAAACTCCACTCTCCCAAACAAACAAAAATCCTCACGTAGCCATAAAGAAATATAAGATAATACACTGGAGAGGTTATGTTACATTTTCAGCCGGGTTGGTCAGCCATTGTCAATGATGAAAGGATCAAATCCTCCCACTCAACAAAGCATCACTGTTTACAAATGTCATATTTGGCACCAATACACACAAATGAATGAGAATAACAGAGCAGACATAGACAGGACGAAGTTGATGGGTTCCAGCTAATGCTTGGGCCAGCGGGGATATTTATATTCTGGCATTTATAAACATGTAATATCGGTACAACATGACAGCTACGGAGCCCCAGACAATGACACTATACTACCACTCGGCCCCCTCCCCCAAACTCCTCCCCCTCCCTCCACTATTCACCTTCTTCTCACTCTTCAACTCATCTTCTCCTCTAGCCTATCTCATTGTTAATTCTCCTCCCAAACCCAAGGAAAGATATCCTCCTCCCCCAACCCAAGGGAAGATATCCTCCTCCCAAACCCAAGGGAAGATATCCTCCTCCCCCAACCCAAGAGAAGATATCCTCCTCCCCCAACCCAAGGGAAGATATCCTCCTCCCCCAACCCAAGAGAAGATATCCTCCTCTCCCAACCTAAGGGAAGATATCCTCCTCCCCCAACCCAAGGGAAGATATCCTCCTCTCCCAACCTAAGGGAAGATATCCTCCTCCCCCAACCCAAGGGAAGATATCCTCCTCCCCCCAACCCAAGGGAAGATATCCTCCTCCCCCAACCCAAGGGAAGATATCCTCCTCCCCCAACCCAAGGGAAGATATCCTCCTCCCCCAACCCAAGGGAAGATATCCTCCTCCCCCCAACCCAAGGGAAGATATCCTCCTCCCCCAACCCAAGGGAAGATATCCTCCTCCCCCAACCCAAGGGAAGATATCCTCCTCCCCCAACCCAAGGGAAGATATCCTCCTCCCCAACCCAAGGGAAGATATCCTCCTCCCCCAACCCAAGGGAAGATATCCTCCTCCCCCAACCCAAGGGAAGATATCCTCCTCCCCCAACCCAAGGGAAGATATCCTCCTCCCCCAACCCAAGGGAAGATATCCTCCTCCCCCAACCCAAGCGAAGATATCCTCCTCCCCAACAAAAGTAATGAGCGAACAATGGAACACTCGAAACCTAGATCTACAAACTAATTACAAAAAAAATTAAATTTTTTACTAATTATTACACGGATTTATAATAGATTTTTCTCCCAGTACAGCTAGTAAATGCTGATCTTCACTACAAAAGTCGCTGCCGCTGTTGTTTTCATATATTTTCAAATGAACAAATATACAAGGGCCGTGACGAGGATTTGAACCTGCGCCCGAGAGCATCCCAGACGCTGCCTCAATCGACTGAGCTATGCTCTCGGACGCAGGTTCGAATCCCCCTACACGGCCCTCGTGGATTTGTTCATTTGATGCATCACGCAATTATGATTTCTGTGTGCATATATTTTCATCTTAAAACACTTAAAACACTCCCAACAGCATTATTAACCTATAACGTGGCCATGACGTATCTTCAGTGTATCGCCACAGATATACCACCACCATGCACGCTGTTACTAATTATGACTAAAACTTAAAAGTTACTGAAAACTATCACACACAGAGATCACACTAACGTGATGCATCAAATGAACAAATCCACAAGGGCCGTGACGAAGATTCGAACCTGCGTCCGGGAGCATTTACTGAAAACTACTTCTTGCCACCACCACCTTCGCCTTTGTTGAACACAAGAACTTTACAGTGACCGACGACCAAGGGTACAAGTCACGGGAGAGTAAAAGCAGTGAGTTAAGGATATCACAGGGGGGGGGAACACGGCCCACTTCCACTATTCACTGTTTAATTTAATTATTATTAATTTAAAATTTATTAAAATTAATTTATTAATTTATTAATTTAATTAAAATTTATTAATTAATTTATTAAAATTTAATTAATAATAATAATAATAATAATAATAATAATAATAATAATATTAATAATAAAACCCCAGTTCTCTATTCACTGGCAACTCTCTATGAATGACTAAGAGGTACGAATGGATACAGCAGAAGGACAGTTTAGTAATATATATTTATTTATTTAAAATCAATATAAAAATCCTAATCTATCTCCCCTACCAAGGCAATAGAATGCTCAACACTTGTGGTGTTGGCACATAAGGGTCCAGTACTCACTCAAGATACAGCAGTGATGAACCTTCCTTGTAGACACCAGGTCGCCTCCCCCCCCCCCCCTTGTGATGACCCACAGCACACTTCACACTCTTGTCTGGACTGAGACACACAACACAACTCCCTCTCCCTCTCTTGTTGTTGTTAGAGATTCAGCTACTCGGAACAAGTTCCAAGTAGCACGGGCTATGGTGAGCCCGTAACTTACCTGGCACAGGAGCGGGGCAAGAAGCACGGGCTATGGTTAGGCTCGTGGACGGGAGATGTCTCCCATCGCCTCTCCCTCTGTCGTAACGAGCTTTTTACTATAAACCCGTCTATCCCCAATTTTCCGTTGAATGGATGGATTTGAATCTGGTAACAAGGGATAGCCTTCCAACCTTTTGAACTACTGGAGGTGAGCTTTGTTTGACCTTACCTCACCTCGCTGTGAATGTCTCGTAAGTCTGGTGTAATCCCAAATCTCTACTCCATTCACCTCAACAACTGTTACAGACCAATGATTTGTGTCTATTTTAGGGTTTGATATTGGGTTTAAGAGCACTCAACCTGTGGAGGGTTATTAACAGCCTACTGACTAACCAGCATGTATACTTAGTCCTGAATATTGTCCAGGACTAAATTAAACTCACTGTGTATACACCGAGAAGCAGGTTACACCTCTCACTGTATATCTGCTTCCTTCCCTTCCTCCCATTTGTGTTACTGCATAAACATTGAAAAGATAAGTGAGGAATTTGATATATATTAAAATTCTATATCAAATGGCTGTCACTCTAGTTTAAAAAATGCTTCTTAATGTCAGTTCCGAAAAGATAGTGAACCAAACAATAAAAACCAGCTCAAGGAGTCAGTAGTTAAGGATCAAGTGTGTAAAGCCGCTAACGGAAGCCAGCGCTCCCATGAGGCCCAAGGCCGGGTGGCTGGGTACACCGGGGCCATGATGGGGCACCTTCGCCCCGCGCCCCGGTCTGTGACCAGGTCTCCCGGGGCGGCAAGACCAGTTCCTGAGGGAGGGTACCCGCGCCCCGGTCTGTGACCAGGCCTCCCGGGAGGCAAGACCAGTTCCTGAGGGAAGGCTCCCCCGACCCGGTCTGTGACCAGACCTCCGGGGCGGCAAGACCAGTTCCTGAGGGAGGGTCCCCGCGGCCCCGGTCTGTGACCAGACCTACGGGGCGGCAAGACCAGATCCTAAGGGAGGGTCCCCGCGCCCCGGTCTGTGACCGGGTCTCCGGGCGGCAAGACCAGTTCCTGAGGGAGGGTCCCCGCGCCCCGGTCTGTGACCAGGCCTCCCGCCCCAACTTTTGTAAACAAAGGACTCGATCATATACCAACAAAAGAGGGGAAAATGGGTCATGTTGTAAAATGGGCGATACGAATCAAAGGGTAACATTTGGGTAACATTTGGGTAACATTTGGGTAACATTTGGGTAACATTTGGGTAACATTTGAAGGGGAAAACCCAAGAGAAACATCTGCATGCAGGAAGTGCCGGCGCGAGAAATTATTTAGCTCAAGAAAGCAAATTTTAAGGAACATAAATGACAAATATATTCAGAAAATTACACAAAGGAGAGGGAGAGGAGGAGGAGGAGAGCCAGGAACAAGAAGAGAGAGAGAATGGAAAGAGGAGGAAGAGGGCGTGGACCGCCCATAAGACACTATATGGGACAGTTCTCCACAAACCAGTAAAGGGGAACACTGGACATTTGCCAACGCTGGGGGGACATCGCTCCCTTCCCAGCTGGCAACACTGAGAGGTACTCCCCTCTTCCAGCTGGCAGATATCCCCCCTCTGGCAGCTGGCGACAATGGGGGATAACCCCCTCTCCCAGCCAACTACTTGGGTTGGACGGTAGAGCGACGGTCTCACTAAATGCAGGTCAGCGTTCAATCCCCGACCGTCCACAAGTGGTTGGGTACCATTCCTTCCCCCGTCCCATCCCAAATTCTTATCCTGATCCCTTCCAAGTGCTATATAGTCGTAATGGCTTGGCACTTTTCCCTGATAAATCCTTCCCCTCTGCCAGCAAGCAACACTGGTGGAAGGGGTGGCACTCTTTCCTTGTTGGCGGTGCTGAATATTAAAGCAGGAATTGTTGAAGGGCATCGGAATACAGGTGGTGGCACTTTTACACGGGTGGTGGCACTGCTACACGAGTGTTGGCACTGGAACACGAGTGTTGGCACTGAAACTACGAGTGTTGGCACTGAAACACGAGTGGTGGCAGTACAACACGAGTGTTGGCACTGAAAGTACGAGTGATGGCACTGGAACACGAGTGGTGGCACTACAACACGAGTGGTGGCACTACAACACGAGTGGTGGCACTGCAACACGAGTGGTGGCACTACAACACGAGTGGTGGCACTACAACACGGGTGGTGGCACTACAACACGAGTGGTGGCACTGCAACACGAGTGGTGGCACTACAACACGGGTGGTGGCACTGCAACACGAGTGGTGGCACTACAACACGGGTGGTGACACTACAACACGAGTGGTGGCACTACAACACGGGTGGTGACACTGAAACACGAGTGGTGGCACTGAAACACGAGTGGTGGCACTGAAACACGAGTGGTGGCACTGGAACACGAGTGGTGGCACTGCAACACGAGTGGTGGCACTACAACACGAGTGGTGGCACTACAACACGAGTGGTGGCACTACAACACGAGTGGTGACACTACAACACGAGTGGTGGCACTGCAACACGAGTGGTGGCACTGCAACACGAGTGGTGGCACTACAACACGAGTGGTGGCACTACAACACGAGTGGTGACACTACAACACGAGTGGTGGCACTGCAACACGAGTGGTGGCACTGCAACACGAGTGGTGGCACTACAACACGGGTGGTGGCACTGCAACACGGGTGGTGACACTACAACACGAGTGGTGGCACTACAACACGGGTGGTGACACTACAACACGAGTGGTGGCACTACAACACGGGTGGTGGCACTGCAACACGGGTGGTGACACTACAACACGAGTGGTGGCACTACAACACGGGTGGTGACACTACAACACAGGTGGTGACACTACAACACGAGTGGTGGCACTACAACACGAGTGGTGGCACTGCAACACGAGTGGTGGCACTACAACACGAGTGGTGGCACTGCAACACGAGTGGTGGCACTACAACACGAGTGGTGGCACTGGAACACGAGTGGTGGCACTACAACACGAGTGGTGGCACTGCAACACGAGTGGTGGCACTGCAACACGAGTGGTGGCACTGGAACATGAGTGGTGGCACTGGAACACGAGTGGTGGCACTGCAACACGAGTGGTGGCACTACAACACGAGTGGTGGCACTACAACACGAGTGGTGGCACTGGAACACGAGTGGTGGCACTACAACACGGGTGGTGGCACTACAACACGAGTGGTGGCACTACAACACGAGTGGTGGCACTACAACACGAGTGGTGGCACTGGAACACGAGTGGTGGCACTGGAACACGAGTGGTGGCACTGCAACACGAGTGGTGGCACTGAAACACGAGTGGTGGCACTGGAACACGAGTGGTGGCACTGCAACACGAGTGGTGGCACTACAACACGAGTGGTGGCACTACAACACGAGTGGTGGCACTACAACACGAGTGGTGGCACTGGAACACGAGTGGTGGTACTGCAACACGAGTGGTGGCACTGAAACACGAGTGGTGGCACTGGAACACGAGTGGTGGCACTGCAACACGAGTGGTGGCACTACAACACGAGTGGTGGCACTACAACACGAGTGGTGGCACTGCAACACGAGTGGTGGCACTGGAACACGAGTGGTGGCACTACAACACGAGTGGTGGCACTACAACACGAGTGGTGGCACTGCAACACGAGTGGTGGCACTGCAACACGAGTGGTGGCACTACAACAAAAGTTAATGTAGATACTGGCACATTAACATACATGCTCATAATCATGAACAAAGCTTCTAAAAACACATAAATTAAAACTTCATTACACGAACATAATTAAACCAAACTGAAAAAAAGGAACACGTGACAAGTAACTTTCGCAAACAGTTTTCTAAAGACAACTGGCACACAGAACATTTGCACGAATCACGAGGTTTGCGGATGATGGCTGGAGAGGACGAGAGGCGTGTTGCTCCCGCCAGGGATGGGGCAGGACCTGGCGGGGGCGGCAGGAGAGCTTTAACTGAGGCAGCAGCAGCAGCAGCAGGAGGTGGAGAACTTTAACAGAGAGAGGAGGAGGGTGTGCAGGAAGCGTACCGTCCACGACCACTACCAAACGCCAACTGGCTACAACACGCGAAAAATTTCCCCACGTCACTCCCGAGGTGAGAGTTCCCACGGGGGCTGGCGCTGAGGGAGGGAGGGAGGTAGGGGAGGGAATGTCCATCCCCCCCTTTCCCTTCTCTCCCCATCCCAGGGAGGGAAATTTTCCCCCCCACCCTCCCCTCCCAGTTCTCGTACAATCGGCGCCAGTTTCTCTTTTCTTGTACACAATAGTTTCCGCACCGTCAAGCGTTTTCTCGATTATTTATATATTAATGAACTTGAATAATTTACCATATTTACTGTTGTTTCAAATTTAATGATGTCTAAAGATTTGTTTAAATGCGAGACGATTTCAAGAAAACTAGCACAATGACCTCAATATTATCGCAGGAGGAAAATCTGCGGTTCTTGACAGAAGCTGAGGAATTATCTTATTAAAATTTATGCCAAATCCGTTGGAGAGCTTTCCACAGTGACCACACCCCAGGGAGGCCAGTCTCCAGACGAGGTGCAATATACGAACGCTGGCAAGTGTTTGTTTATGCATGTATACGGATTTGTGAGAGCGTGTGAAGCTCATCTGGGCGGCGAGCACTGGCTGGCGGTCACCATAACGGGACCACTGGTGAGCTGTTGCTGTGTACTGGGAGGGAGGAGGGGTGGTAACAGCAGTGGTAATAGTGGTCGTAGGTGGTAGTTGTCGTAGGTGGTAGTGGTCGTAGGTGGTGGTGGTGGTAGTGGTGCCCTTGCCTATCCCTGATTAGTGGAGTGAGTTAATGGATGGAATTAACTTCTCCGCCTCCTTCCATTAACGTGGAACGAGAAATATCTGCCATCAACGAGCAATTCAATTAGAGTGACGAGGACTCAAACTTGCACTCTAGGTACTCCACACAAAGGTTACATTACTTATAGCGTATCTTGGTGTGGTACTTTCAGCTAAGCGTGTGTTTGGGAGTATACCCGCACGGCGCAGGATCGAATCTTCCTCATGGCTCCAACTGATTGTTCTCAATAATAATTATTATAATAGTAATAATAATATTACTAATCAAAATAATAATAATAATAATAATAATAATAATAATAATAATAATAATAATAATAATAATAATAATAGGATAAGCCTTTATGTGATGATGAGGACACGGCCAGGGAGGTACGTGTAGAGAGCGCCAGTGACCGTCGGGTGCACTAGGCGGTGGTGGGCTGGAGCGGCCTTAGTCACCCCTGGAGCCGTGTTGGGGTCGCCACGGTCACCCGCTGTCTGCCTCGCTGTCTGCCTTTCTCATTTTTTTTTATTGTTGCCGCCAGAGGCGGCTAGTTTATTGTGCACCCCATACTCATCCTGTGAGCGGTAGCGCAAAAAGCATTACAGAGGGCACAAAAGGTCTTTATCAGACCTCATCTGAGGTCTCATAAATTTAAGACCTATTGTTAAATTATTACATAAAGAATTTCACCTATCCTTCACACCTTATAGTTACATGTCAGCTAGTTACAGAGAATGTACTATTTCAAGAGCTATATATTTACATTAAGTCATTATACATTAAAGGTAGGTCTTATCGCTAATACATAATTGTTTGAACAATGGAGATATTACAGTCATTGGGGAGCTGCTGTTTAATATTAGTCTTCACAATACACTACTTGTTTCTTAATCTCATATGTCGTTTATCTACGGGAAGCGAAATATGGATACAGTGCAAGGATTTCAGGTATTTTATCCTTAGTAATAAGGTAGGTTGCCATATCATACAGAGTGAGCTTAGATTTATCTCTAATTGGCTAAATTTTACTACAATCCAAGATACTATTCGAGTGTGTGTCCCTGTCTTTGTCCACACACTTTACACTTTACTTGGTGTAAGTAATACTTGGTGTAAGTAATATTTGGTGTAAGTTACTTGGAGAAACCCATGGTTTAATCAGAGATGTAGGCTAGCTAAGCAACAAAGTAAAAGAGCATGGAGAAACTATAGAAATAACAGGACACTTGAGAGCAGAGAAGGTTACCAGAGAGCCAGGTATGAATACGTCAGGGTGAGAAGAGAGGCAGAAGGGCAATATGAAAACGACATAGCAAGCAAGGCTAAGACCCAACCTAAATTGCTGCACAGCCACATCAGGAGAAAGACATCAGTGAAGGAACAGGTAATGAAACTGAGGATAAGGGCAGACAGATTCACTACTAGCGAGGAACTCAATATGAAATTCCAGGAAGTCTTCACAGTAGAGCAAGGAGAAGTTCCAGAGATAAGAGAAGGAATAATTAACCAGGCACCACTAGAGGAATTTGAGATTATCAGTGGAGATGTAAGGAAGCTCTTATTAGAGTTGGATGTGACAAAGGCTACAGGCCCGGATGGAATATAACCATGGATACTAAAGGAAGGAGCAGAAGCACTGTGTCTGCCACTCTCCATGGTGTATAAAAAATCACTGGTAACAGGTGAACTGCCAGAAATTTGAAAAGTGGCAAACGTAGTGCCGATATACAAGAAGGGGGATAGACAGGAGGCACTGAACTACAGGCCAGTGTCCCTAACCTGCATACCATGCAAGCTAATAGAGAAAATTGTGCGAAAAAAGCTAGCCGAACATCTGGAGCGAAGGAACTTTGTGTCACAACACCAATATGGTTTCAGGGATGGCAAGTCATGCCTCACAGGATTAATTGAAGGCAACAAGAATCAGACAAGAAAGAGAGGGGTGGGCAGACTGCATATTTTTGGATTGCCAGAAAGCCTTTGACACAGTGCCACACCAGAGACTAGTGCGAAAGCTGGAGATGCAGGCAAGAGTGAAAGGGAAGGTACTTCATTGGATAAGGGAGTACCTAAGCAACAGAAGGCACCGAGTCACTGTGAGGGGTGAGGTCTCAGATTGGCGAGACGTCACCAGTGGGGGTCCCGCAGGGTTCAGTCCTTGGACCCATATTGTTTCTTATATATGTAAATGATCTTCCAGAGGGTATAGAATCATTCCTCTCATTGCTTGCTGATGATGCAAAAATTAAGACGGAGGAAGACAGTATGAGACTACAAGATGACCTAGACAGACTGCATGAATGGTCCAACAAATGGCTACTAAAGTTCAACCCAAGTAAATGTAAGGTAATGAAACTAGGCAGTGGAAACAGGATGCCAGACACAGGATACAGAATGGGAAATGAAGTTCTTCATGAAACGGACGGAGAGAAGGATCTAGGAGTTGATATCACACCAACCCTGTCTTCTGAAGCCCACATCAAAAGAATAACATATGCGGCGTATGCGAGGCTGGCTAACATCAGAACTGCCTTCAGGAACCTGTGTAAGGAATCATTCAAAACCTTGTATACCACATATGTAAGACCAATCATGGAGTATGCAGCCCCAGCATGGAGCCCGTACCTTGTCAAGCACAAGACGAAGCTTGAAAAAGTTCAGAGATTTGCCACTAGGCTAGTCCCAGAACTAAGAGGCATGAGTTACGAAGAAAGGATGCGAGAAATGCACCTTCCGACACTAAAAGACAGAAGAATAAGGGGAGACATCATCACTACCTACAAAATTCTCAGAGGAATTGACAGGGTAGATAAAGATAAACTGTTTAACACGGGGGGTACGCGATCAAGGGGACACAGGTGGAAACTGAGTACCCAAATGAGCCACAGGGATATTAGAAAGAACTTTTTCAGTGTCAGAGTAGTTAACAGATGGAATGCATTAGGCAGTGATGCGGTGGAGGCTGACTCCATACACAGAGAAAGAGCCAAAGCTCAACCCCCGCAAGCACAATTAGGTGGGTGAGTACAGTTTCAAATGTAAATATGATAGAGCCCAGTAGGCTCATGAATCTGTACATCAGTTGATTGACAGTTGAGAGGCGGGACCAAAGAGCCAGAGCTGAACCCCCGCAAGCACAACTAGGTGAGTACAGGAATGTTCTGCTACCCTGTTCTATATGAAACTGTTCTTTCTGATCTACACAGTGTAGATCAGAAAGAGGTTATAGTTACAAGCTCATCCAACATGCCCACCTCACAGGACGGTTAGTCATACATGGAATCAGGGAAACCAAATACCTGCCTCAATACCTGCCTCAATACCTGCCTCAATACCTGCCTCAATACCTGCCTCAATACCTGCCTCAATACAAAAACAAATCAACTGTGATTAAACAACAACTTCACGATTTTCACAAGAGGTAAACACTGAATCATGTAATATTATATTATAATTACTCTTACCAGTTTCTACAAGCCTCCTCTCAAACAATATATATATATATATATATATATATATATATATATATATATATATATATATATATATATATATATATATATATATATATATATATATATATACTGTATATATTAACAAGCTTAGGTATACACTGCAATGTGCTGCTTCCCTATTCTGTATGAAGGACCACACAGTGTAGATAAAAAAAACAGCTACAAGCTCATCCAACACAGGATCACCTCACAGGATTGCCAGTCAAACATGGAATCAGGAGAAAACAGGAAATGTAAGGCTGATCTGACCTCCACTAGCAAAATTTGGGTATAGCACAAGAATATCTTCCAATATTCCTGAGTGTATGAAGAAATTACAGAGTTCAAATTACCTCATATCATTTGGTCTGAAGTCTCTGATAACAGGGCAATCACAGATATAGTGTTGGAGAGTATGTTCTCTCAAGTAGGACTGAAAACAAATGTTTTTTTCACCCAGAGGGTTATAAACCCATGGAACCGCTTACCCGCTGCAGCCGTAAATGC
This sequence comes from Procambarus clarkii, assembly GCF_040958095.1. Taxonomy (NCBI): domain Eukaryota; kingdom Metazoa; phylum Arthropoda; class Malacostraca; order Decapoda; family Cambaridae; genus Procambarus; species Procambarus clarkii. The sequence continues at coordinate 32,865,634 of NC_091201.1, forward strand.
CAAAATTCAGCTAGAAAATATCATTAGGACAATTGGCGGGACCTTAAACAAGCCGCCGGCTTCCTGTCCTCGTCGAGGCCCTTGAGTAAATTTAGGTAAATATATACGTAAATAAATACCATCACTTCTCAAATCGGAGGGACAAGGAAAGTCACACAATATCTTTTAGAATTACGTAAGTAAAAAAAAAAGTAACATTTGTTGACAACAATGTCGGTGCTGGCTGTAGAAGTTGAAAAAACATAAGTTTTACTTCGAAATATATTAATTTTATAAGAAAATTCGACGTAAATAAGTGGCAAGTGGTCACGGATAAGCTCCGATATGCCAGCGTCGTGATTGGTCACAGCCGTAAGATGAAAAATGTTACCTTCTCTCTGATTGGTCAACGAAAAGCCCTAGTGACATTTAGTGAGACAAGTGAAGTTGCTAAAATCTTCGTAAATATATCTTTCTGAATTGGACGCAGGAAAGTTCTTAGGCAATACTTAGGAACCTTCGTAGCACACTTACTTACGAAGAAACACATGGAGCTTCGTGAATCAAGGTCCTGGGCCTTCTAGGTCTCGCAGGGGGTAGAGCCCTTTGTGTGCTTACCTATGACTTGTGAGTTTATGCAAGTATCTGTTTGTTTATATGTATATATATATATATATATATATATATATATATATATATATATATATATATATATATATATATATATATATGTCGTACCTAGTAGCCAGAACTCACTTCTCAGCCTACTATTCAAGGCCCGATTTGCCTAGTAAGCCAAGTTTTCCTGAATTAATATAATTACTATAATTTTTTTCTTATGAAATGATATAGCAACCCTTTTCTCTATGTATGAGGTCAATTTTATTTTATTGGAGTTAAAATTAACGTAGATATATGACCGAACCTAACCAACCCTACCTAACCTAACCTAACCTATATTTATAGGAAAGGTTAGGTTAGGTAGCCAAAAAAAGCTAGGTTAGGTTAGGTTAGGTAGGTTAGGTAGACGAAAAAACATTAATTCATGAAAACTTGGCTTATTAGGCAAATCGGGCCTTGAATAGTAGGCTGAGAAGTGCGTTCTGGCTATTAGGCACGACATATATATATATATATATATATATATATATATATATATATATATATATATATATATATATATATATATATATATATATATATATATATATATTGGTGTATACTGGCAGCAGGTTTTCTTTTAAACATGTCTCATTGAATATGACCGCATATTCTGTATTTACTATCTTCTGATTTAGGGCTTCTATATCCCTCTAACTCTTTTCTTAGCATCAGGGCTTAGCTGAAAGAGGAGTTCTCCAAAACTCATTTTCGTAATTTCAAGGTGAAGAAAAGTGAATTACTATAGAATGTATTACACTTGTTTATACAATTTGCACAACGTGCAAATTGTATAAATAAGTTATACAAATGTTAAACAAATTGTTATACAAATTGTTAAACAAAAGTTTAACAATTTAAAAGTATAAACAAAAGTTATACAAATTGTTAAACTCAGTACGTTGTGCAAATTGTATTTGCAATTCCTCTTCTTACCCACATGATGGGTGTAAAGTCCATAATTAAACAAATTAGTCTTAAGCAACATAATGTTGGTAGAACACAAGGCAAGTTGGGAGAAGACCCAACTGCCTAAGTTTACCCTTAACAAGCCGTTTTCTTTAATGCATCAGTGTTGTGGTCAGTAAAGCCGCGACGGACACAATTAACCCTAACTTATTTATTTATTTATTTATTTATTTATTTATTTATTTATTTATTTATTTATTTATTTATTTATTTATTTATTTATTTATTTATTTACTTATTTATTTATTTATATACAAGAAGGTACACTGGGTTTGTGAGAATACATAGCATAGTATTTACAATCTTGTAAAGCCACTAGTACGCGCAGCGTTTCGGGCAGGTCCTTAATCTAACAGATAATTTTAAGTAGGTAAATTCTAGCAGAATTAATAAAATAACATACATTGCAAGGAAAAAATGAGATTAGAGAGATTAGTAAGTATATTAAAGCACATTGGTATATTAAAGCTCTGATTGATTACATTGACAGCTTGATTAGTAATTTAAACAAGATTAATAGACACCATACAGCAGAGTGACAGCACATATAAGACAGCAATGATCACAATGGTAAAGATGTTCGGATTGGGTACATCAAGATTGGGAGATTGGGTAGCACTAGATACAGTGCAATTTTAAAGTAACAAGGTAAAAAACTATGAAGATGAAATTAGGTTCTTTTTAGTTTTGTTTTTAAATGACGCAAAAGTTGGACAGCTTTTCAATTCATTAGGGAGTGAGTTCCATAGACTGGGTCCCTTTATTTGCATGGAGTGTTTACACAGATTAAGTTTGACTCTGGGGATATCAAAGAGATATTTATTTCTGGTGTGGTGATAATGGGTCCTATTACATCTGTCCAGGAAGAGTTTCAGAGCAGGATTTGCATTTAAGAACAGGGTTTTGTAAATGTAGTTGACACAAGAGAATTTGTGGAGTGAGATTGTTTAGCATGTTTAGGGAGTTAAACAAGGGGGCTGAGTGTTGTCTGAAAGCAGAATTTGTTATTATTCTGATAGCAGATTTTTGCTGGGTGATGATGGACTTGAGGTGGTTTGCAGCGGTTGAACCTCATGCACAGATACCATAATTAAGATAGGGATAGATTAGTGCATAATATAGAGAGATGAGAGCAGAGTTAGGTACATAATATCTGATTTTGGAGAGTATACCAACTGTTTTAGAGACTTTCTTAGTTATGTGTTGAATGTGGGTACTGAAGTTGAGTCTCTTGTCTAGGAATTGGCCAAGAAACTTTCCATCATTTTTATTACTAATGTTTACATTGTCTATTTTATTTGTCTATTATCTGTACTACTGTCTATTTTATTGTCTATTACATTATCTAACTCATGTGTTTAGTTATAGACATTTGTTGCCTTGCATTCATTTACTATGCACCCCATACCTATCCCGTGAGCGGTGGCGGAAAGGGTTACAGAGTCACATAATGGTTTTAGGAACTGAAAGTCAAAGTTCATTTGGCTAAGCAAGTGACAATCTTGTGAAGCTATTTACACAATTGCTAATATTACACACACACACACACACACACACAGAAGACAGTTAGGGGGGACATGATCACCACATTCAAGATTCTGAAGGGAATTGATAGGGTAGATAAAGACAGGCTATTTAACACAAGGGGCACACGCACTAGGGGACACACGTGGAAACTGAGCGCCCAAATGAGCCACAGAGATATTAGAAAGAACTTTTTTAGTGTCAGAGTGGTTGACAAATGGAATGCATTAGGAAGTGATGTGGTGGAGGCTGACTCCATACACAGTTTCAAGTGTAGATATTATAGAGCCCAATAGGCTCAGGAATCTGTACACCTGTTGATTGACGGTTGAGAGGCGGGACCAAAGAGCCAGAGCTCAACCCCCGCAAACACAACTAGGTGAGTACAACTAGGTGAGTACACACACATACAATCTTGTGATTGTGTGTGTGACAGGTGTGACAGGTCTTAGATTGGCGAGGCGTTACCAGTAGTCCCGCAGGGGTCAGTCCTTGGACCCATACTGTTTCTGATTATATGTAAATGATCTCCCAGAGGGTATAGAATCATTCCTCTCATTGTTCGCTGATGATGCAAAAATTATGAGGAGGATTAAGACGGAGGAAGATAGTAGGAGGCAACAAGATGACCTAGACAGACTGAATGAATGGTCCAACAAACGGCTACTAAAGTTCAACGCGAGTAAATGTAAGGTAATGAAACTAGGCAGTGGAAACAGAAGGCCAGACACGGATACAGAATGGGAGATGAAGTATTTCATGAAACGGACAGAGAGAAAGATCTAGGAGTTCATATCACACCAAACCTGTCTCCTGAAGACCACATCAAAAGAATAACATCTGCGGCGTATGCGAAGGTGGCTAACATCAGAACTGCCTTCAGGAACCTGTGTAAGGAATCATTCAGAACCTTGTATACCACATATGTAAGACCATTCCTGGAGTATGCGGCCCCAGCATGGAGCCCGTACCCACATGAGCCACAGGGACGTTAGAAAGAACCTTTTCAGTGTCAGAGTAGTTAACAGATGGAATGCATTAGTCAGTGATGTGGTGGAGGCTGACTCCATACACAGTTTTAAATGTAGATATGATAGAGCCCAATAGGCTTAGGAATCTGTACACCTGTTGATTGACAGTTGAGAGGTGGGACCAAAGAGCTTGCGGGAATTGGCACTCAACCTCCGCAAGCACAACTAGGTGAGTATACACACACACACACACACACACACACACACACACACACACACAAACACACACACACACACACACACACACACACACATACCCCTCAACCCCAAGAACCCACCCAGCCCTCATCCCCTCAACACCCAAAGCCTACCCAGCCCTCACCCCTCCTCATCCCCTCTCCTTCCATGTGACCCCCTACCCTTGCGAGGGGGGTGGGAGGTTCCCCCCACCCCCTCTATCCTTCCCCCTCCCAACCTCTCAACCTCTATCTGACTCCCAACCTTACGCTATCTCCCAACCCCTCTATGCCCTCCCTAATCTTCAGACCCAGTATGCCCTTCCTACTCCAGACCTACCTACCCAGGCCCTACCCCAGACCCTCCTACCTACCTTCCTAGAAGCCCAGCCCCCAGTAGCCCCCAAGCACCCCTCCTGACCTCTTTCACCCCCATACACCCCCCGGACCCCCCCAGACACCCCCCGGATCCCCCCGGACATCCCCCGGATCCTCCCCGCCCCCATTCATCCCCCAGACACCCCCCAGATCCCCCCTGCCCCCAGTCACCCCCCAGACACCCCCCAGATCCCCCCAGACCCCCAGAGAAAGGGAGAACTCTGGTACAAGAGTTTCCATGAAGAATCTCAAGGTTTGGTACACCAATGCTGATGGGGTATCTAATAAAGCAGAAGAGATAAAAGAAAGAGTGAGTGAAGCAGATCCTGACATAGTTGCAATTGTGGAAACTAAAATTAATGACATGATCTCAGATGCAATCTTTCCTGAAGGGTACCAGGTGATACGAAAAGATAGGACACAGAGACAGGGAGGGGGAGTAGCACTCCTAATAAAGCGGAAATGGAAGTTTGAAGACCTGGGAAATCGAGTTACCAATGAGTGCACAAGCTTCATACATGGAACTCTGACAGTAGATGGGAGGAAGATTGTGATCTTGGTAATCTACAATCCCCACCAAACAGTAGAAGACCCAGGCAGGAGTATGATGACAACAACAAAGCATGTATAGATGAACTTCAGAAGGCAGCAACACTAGCCCACAGAATGAGAGCGAAGCTGCTGATCATGGGGGACCTAAATCATGGAGAGATAAATTGGGAATCAAGGAATCCCCATGGAGGGGACGAAACGTGGGGAGCAAAATTAGTAGATGTTATAGACAGGAATTTCCTGACACAACATGTGAAGGAAGACACAAGGGAAAGAGGAGGAGATGCACCGAGCCTATTAGACCTGATTTTCACCCAGAACGTAGAAGATATCGAGAATTTAGAGCATGAAATACCTCTAGGGGCCAGTGACCATTGTGTCCTAGTCTTTGACTACATGATGGAATTCAAACTTATGACCATGGGACAAGAGATCTGGGAAAGGAGAGCTGACTACAGGAAAGGGGACTATAAGAGGATAAGGGACTATCTGGGTGAAGTACAGTGGGAGGAAGAAATTAGAGGAAAAACAGTCCAAGATATGATGTACCTAGTCATACAGAAATGCCAGGAGGCCGAAGAAAGATTTATACCAACGGTAAAGGGAAAAAATAAGAAGGAATATAATAACCCATGGTTTAATAGACAATGTCAGGAAGCAAAAATGGTCAGCAGGCGGGAGTGGAGGAAGTACAGAAGACAAAGAACAGAGGACAACAGGATCAGATACAACAGAGCTAGGAACGATTACATTAACATAAGACGAACATCAGAAAGGGACTATGAGAACGATATTGCAATCAAAGCGAAAAAACAACCTAAGTTACTACACAGTCATATAAGAAGAAAAATGTCGGTGAACGACCAATTGACAAGACTAAGGAAGACAGAGGGGGCATATACTGAAAGTGACAAGGAAATCTGCGAGGCACTGAATGCCAGTTTCCATGGAGTGTTCACTACCGAGCCTGAGCAGCTCCCATTGTTGGAAGGGGTTACTCTAGATGAAAGACTATCAGATATAGAGGTGACAGCAGAGGAGGTAATGAAACAGTTGACAACTCTAGATGCAACTAAAGCAGTTGGACGAGACAAAGTATCACCGTGGATACTAAAAGAAGCAGCACAGGCCCTCAGCGTGCCTCTGGCAATGATCTTTAATGAGTCACTTATGTTAGGAGAATTGCCCAGTTGCTGGAAGAAGGCAAATGTCGTGCCGATCTTCAAGAAAGGTGATAGGGAGGAGGCACTTAACTATAGACCTGTATCACTGACAAGCATCCCCTGTAAAATACTGGAAAGAATAATTAGGCTACGACTGGTTGCACACCTGGAGAACATTAGGTTTGTGAACAAACATCAACATGGGTTCTGGACAGGGAAATCGTGCCTAACAAACCTTCTGGAATTCTATGATAAAATAACGAGGATAAGACAGGACAGAGATGGTTGGGCAGACTGCATATTTCTGGACTGTCAAAAAGCCTTTGATACAGTACCGCACATGAGACTGCTGTTCAAGCTCGAGAGGCAGGCGGGGGTGGGGGGAAAGGTCCTAGCATGGATAAGGAACTACCTAACAGGAAGGAGCCAAAGAGTTACGGTAAGGGGCGAGAAGTCGGACTGGCGAACAGTAACAAGTGGAGTACCACAAGGATCGGTGCTGGGGCCAATTCTATTTCTTGTATATGTCAACGACATGTTTACAGGCGTAGAGTCCTACATGTCGATGTTTGCGGATGACGCAAAGTTGATGAGAAGAGTTGTGACAGATGAGGATTGCAGGATCCTCCAAGAGGACCTGAACAGGTTGCAGAGATGGTCAGAGAAATGGCTACTGGAATTCAACACGAGCAAATGTAAAGTTATGGAAATGGGACTAGGAGATAGGAGACCAAAGGGACAGTACACAATGAAGGGGAACAGCCTACCTGTAACGACGCGTGAAAGAGACCTGGGGGTGGACGTAACACCTAATCTATCTCCTGAGGCACATATAAATAGGATAACGACAGCAGCGTACTCTACACTGGCAAAAGTTAGAACATCATTCAGAAACCTAAGTAAGGAGGCATTTAGGGCGCTTTACACTGCCTACGTAAGGCCAGTCTTAGAGTATGCCGCCTCATCATGGAGTCCCCATCTGAAGAAGCATATAATGAAACTGGAAAAGGTTCAGAGGTTTGCAACGAGACTCGTCCCAGAGCTACGAGGGATGGGGTATGAGGAGCGCCTGAGGGAACTGTGCCTTACGACACTAGAAAGAAGAAGGGAGAGGGGGGACATGATAGGAACATATAAGATACTCAGAGGGATTGACAGAGTGGACATAGACGAAATGTTCACACGGAATAGTAACAGAACGAGGGAACATGGATGGAAGCTTGAAACTCAGATGAGTCACAGAGATGTTAGGAAGTTTTCTTTTAGCGTGAGAGTAGTGGGAAAATGGAATGCACTTCAGGAACAGGTTGTGGAAGCAAATACTATTCATAATTTTAAAACCAGGTATGATAGGGAAATGGGACAGGAGTCATTGCTGTAAACAACCGATGCTCGAAAGGCGGGATCCAAGAGTCAATGCTCGATCCTGCAGACACAACTAGGTGAGTACAACTAGGTGAGTACACACACACACCAACCCGTTCTCGCAAATTTAATAAGTCAATATTGACTTATTAAATATGTGCATTGGTGATATACTTAACATAATAGTTTCCCTTGAAAAGCTTCATAGAAAACACGGACCTTACCTAACCTACTTAGTATGTTAAGATAAGCATCTTATTGCTTCGTAATTACAATTATTACCTAATGTATTATAGGTATAGGTTAAGTAATAATTGTAATTACGAAGCAATAAGATGCTTATCTTAAGATACTAACAAGGTTAGGTAAGGTCGGTGTTTTCTATGAATCTTTTTAAGGGTATCTATTATGTTTAGTATATCACCTATGCGCGTAGTTAATAAGTCAATATTGACTTTACGAATTTGCGAGAACGGGTTGCACACACACACACACACACACACACACACACACACACACACACACACACACACACACACACACACACACACACACACACACACATATCAAGAGGATAACATCAGCGGCATATGCCAGGCTGGCCAACATACATTTTGATTTATTTTCATTTTGATTTAATTATTTTGTGTGACATTTGCATTGGAATTGAGCTGTGTTGTTTACCATACCGTTCATTTCGTGAGTGTAGTTTATTTTTTATTTCTTCATTTTTTCATTTAATTTTTTTAACTTTTTATTTTTTTAGTGATGGGAACATCAGATCATTTGATGTTCCTATTTTTCTGATGGGAACATGAAATCATTTGCGAATGCATCGGACAAGGGAGTGGGGAATGGTGGGGAGGACCAGGCGACGGGAGTGGGGGATGGTGGGGAGGACCAGGCGACGGGAGTGGGGGATGGTGGGGAGGACCAGGTGACGGGAGTGGGGGATGGTGGGGAGGACCAGGCGACGGGAGTGGGGGATGGTGGGGAGGACCAGACGACGGGAGTGGGGAATGGTGGGGAGGACCAGGCGACGGGAGTGGGGGATGGTGGGGAGGACCAGGCGACGGGAGTGGGGGATGGTGGGGAGGACCAGGCGACGGGAGTGGGGGATGGTGGGGAGGACCAGGCGACGGGAGTGGGGGATGGTGGGGAGGACCAGGCGACGGGAGTGGGGGATGGTGGGGAGGACCAGGCGACGGGAGTGGGGGATGGTGGGGAGGACCAGGTGACGGGAGTGGGGGATGGTGGGGAGGACCAGGCGACGGGAGTGGGGGATGGTGGGGAGGACCAGGCGACGGGAGTGGGGGATGGTGGGGGACCAGGCGACGGGAGTGGGGGATGGTGGGGAGGACCAGGCGACGGGAGTGGGGGATGGTGGGGAGGACCAGGCGACGGGAGTGGGGGACGGTGGGGAGGACCAGGCGACGGGAGTGGGGGATGGTGGGGAGGACCAGGCGACGGGAGTGGGGGATGGTGGGGAGGACCAGGCGACGGGAGTGGGGGATGGTGGGGAGGACCAGGCGACGGGAGTGGGGGACGGTGGGGAGGACCAGGCGACGGGAGTGGGGGATGGTGGGGAGGACCAGGCGACGGGAGTGGGGGATGGTGGGGAGGACCAGGCGACGGGAGTGGGGGATGGTGGGGAGGACCAGGCGACGGGAGTGGGGGATGGTGGGGAGGACCAGGTGACGGGAGTGGGGGATGGTGGGGAGGACCAGGCGACGGGAGTGGGGGATGGTGGGGAGGAACAGGCGACGGGAGTGGGGGATGGTGGGGAGGACCAGGCGACGGGAGTGGGGGATGGTGGGGAGGACCAGGCGACGGGAGTGGGGGATGGTGGGGAGGACCAGGCGACGGGAGTGGGGGATGGTGGGGAGGACCAGGCGACGGGAGTGGGGGATGGTGGGGAGGACCAGGCGACGGGAGTGGGGGATGGTGGGGAGGACCAGGCGACGGGAGTGGGGGATGGTGGGGAGGACCAGGCGACGGGAGTGGGGGATGGTGGGGAGGACCAGGCGACGGGAGTGGGGGATGGTGGGGAGGACCAGGCGACGGGAGTGGGGGATGGTGGGGAGGACCAGGCGACGGGAGTGGGGGATGGTGGGGAGGACCAGGCGACGGGAGTGGGGGATGGTGGGGAGGACCAGGCGACGGGAGTGGGGGATGGTGGGGAGGACGGGGGAATAGGGAAGGGTTGCTGAGCCACAGTAACATGTGGCCGGGTACAGCTAGTATATATATATATATATATATATATATATATATATATATATATATATATATATATATATATATATATATATATATATATAAAATATATATATAAAGAGATTTTATAAGAGGTGATTCAAGACGAGGTCCACAAGTATCTACACGAGGCAGTTTACATCTATGGTGGGTCAGTTACATAGCTATCGAGTTATTGACTAAGACTTTAATTTTGTGTATACAGATATTTCAAAGTTCTCTATAACATATATTTTTAACCCTGGTGAACGTTGTTTATATGATTATTATTTTTATTATTAAGTATTTGTATTTTTCTAAGGAGGATTAATCTGAGGGCTCACCATCCCTCCACAGTGACCTCGACGGGGATACGAACCTTGTCAAGGTTTCCCACACTGTTCCCGAGGATCTTCCAAATGGATCTTGAACAGCAGCAATGTCATGGCATTTACGGCGTCAGCAGGTAGGCGGTTCCTTGGGTTTATATCTCTATGGGTGAAGGAAAAAAAACTGTTTTCCGTCCTGCATTGTGACGTGTTGAACTTGCAGCTGTGGCCCCGAGTCTGTGTTATATTTTACTTTTCAAAGAAGCTCCCGCAAGGATCTTTTAAAGCTTTCTGAGGAGAAATGATGGACACGTTTCCTTTCATCTGACGCACCCGGGAGCTTGCGAAATGTTGTAGTGTTGCATCCTGGGGAGGGTGACTAGGTCGACCCTGGGAAACAGGGACCTCCATGCAAGCTGAAGGTATATATATAGAGGCTTCTGGTCTCCTACATAACTAACTAATAACTATTATACGTATCCCTACGCAGGAGGTGTCGGGAGCTTGGCAGCGCTGTGACAGGGTGCCAGGCAGGAACATTAGGCTACACTGTGCCTATACAACTATACTGTACCACAGTGTCTGGCTATACACCCACTGTACCACAGTGTCTGGCTATACAACCACTGTACCACAGTGTCTGGCTATACAACCACTGTACCACAGTGTCTGGCTATACAACTACTGTACCACAGTGTCTGGCTATACAACCACTGTACCACAGTGTCTGGCTATACAACTACTGTACCACAGTGTCTGGCTATACAACCACTGTACCACAGTGTCTGGCTATACAACTACTGTACCACAGTGTCTGGCTATACATCAATACTGTACCAGTGTCTGGCTATACAACCACTGTACCACAGTGTCTGGCTATACAACCACTGTACCACAGTGTCTGGCTATACATCTATACTGTACCAGTGTCTGGCTATACAACCACTGTACCACAGTGTCTGGCTATACAACTACTGTACCACAGTGTCTGGCTATACAACTATACTGTACCACAGTGTCTGGCTATACATCTATACTGTACCACAGTGTCTGGCTATACAACCACTGTACCACAGTGTCTGGCTATACAACCACTGTACCACAGTGTCTGGCTATACATCTATACTGTACCAGTGTCTGGCTATACAACCACTGTACCACAGTGTCTGGCTATACATCTATACTGTACCACAGTGTCTGGCTATACATCTATACTGTACCACAGTGTCTGGCTATACAACTACTGTACCACAGTGTCTGGCTATACATCTATACTGTACCACAGTGTCTGGCTATACAACCACTGTACCACAGTGTCTGGCTATACAATTACTGTACCACAGTGTCTGGCTATACAATTACTGTACCACAGTGTCTGGCTATACAATTACTGTACCACAGTGTCTGGCTATACAACTATACTGTACCACAGTGTCTAGCTATACACCTACTGTACCACAGTGTCTGGCTATACAACTATACTGTACCACAGTGTCTGGCTATACAACTATACTGTACCACAGTGTCTGGCTATACAATTACTGTACCACAGTGTCTGGCTATACAATTACTGTACCACAGTGTCTGGCTATACAATTACTGTACCACAGTGTCTGGCTATACAACTATACTGTACCACAGTGTCTAGCTATACACCTACTGTACCACAGTGTCTGGCTATACAACTATACTGTACCACAGTGTCTGGCTATACAACTATACTGTACCACAGTGTCTGGCTAAACAACTATACTGTACCACAGTGTCTGGCTATACAATTACTGTACCACAGTGTCTGGCTATACAACTATACTGTACCACAGTGTCTGGCTATACACCTACTGTACCACAGTGTCTGGCTATACAACTACTGTACCACAGTGTCTGGCTAAACAACTATACTGTACCACAGTGTCTGGCTATACAATTACTGTACCACAGTGTCTGGCTATACAATTACTGTACCACAGTGTCTGGCTATACAATTACTGTACCACAGTGTCTGGCTATACAACTATACTGTACCACAGTGTCTGGCTAAACAACTATACTGTACCACAGTGTCTGGCTATACAATTACTGTACCACAGTGTCTGGCTATACAATTACTGTACCACAGTGTCTGGCTATACAATTACTGTACCACAGTGTCTGGCTATACGACTATACTGTACCACAGTGTCTGGCTATACAACTACTGTACCACAGTGTCTGGCTATACAACTATACTGTACCACAGTGTCTGACTATACAACTATACTGTACCATAGTGTCTGGCTATAAAACTACTGTACCACAGTGTCTGGCTATACAATTACTGTACCACAGTGTCTGGCTATACGACTATACTGTACCACAGTGTCTGGCTATACAATTACTGTACCACAGTGTCTGGCTATACGACTATACTGTACCACAGTGTCTGGCTATACAACTACTGTACCACAGTGTCTGGCTATACAACTATACTGTACCACAGTGTCTGACTATACAACTACTGTACCACAGTGTCTGGCTATACAACTATACTGTACCAGTGTCTGGCTATACACCTACTGTACCACAGTGTCTGACTATACAACTACTGTACCACAGTGTCTGGCTATACAACTATACTGTACCACAGTGTCTGACTATACACCTACTGTACCACAGTGTCTGACTATACAACTATACTGTACCATAGTGTCTGGCTATAAAACTACTGTACCACAGTGTCTGGCTATACACCTACTGTACCACAGTGTCTGGCTATACATCTATACTGTACCAGTGTCTGGCTATACAACCACTGTACCACAGTGTCTGGCTATACATCTATACTGTACCACAGTGTCTGGCTATACACCTACTGTACCACAGTGTCTGACTATACAACTATACTGTACCATAGTGTCTGGCTATAAAACTACTGTACCACAGTGTCTGGCTATACACCTACTGTACCACAGTGTCTGGCTATACAACTATACTGTACCACAGTGTCTGGCTATACAACTATACTGTACCACAGTGTCTGACTATACAACTATACTGTACCATAGTGTCTGGCTATACAACCACTGTACCACAATGACTGGCTATGCAACTATACTGTACCACAGTGTCTGGCTATACAACTATACTGTACCACAGTGTCAGGCTATACAACTATATTGTACCACAGTGTCTAGCTATACACCTACTGTACCACAGTGTCTAGCTATACAACCACTGTACCACAGTGTCTAGCTATACAACTACTGTACCACAGTGTCTAGCTATACAACCACTGTACCACAGTGTCTGGCTATACAAAAACTGTACCACAGTGTCTGGCTATACAACTATACTGTACCACAGTGTCTAGCTATACACCTACTGTACCACAGTGTCTAGCAATACACCTACTGAACCACAGTGTCTGACTATGCAACTATACTGTACTTCAGTGTTTAGCTATACACCTACTGTACCACAGTGTCTAGCTATACACCTACTGTACCACAGTGTCTGGCTATACAACTATACTGTACCACAGTGTCTGGCTATACAACTATACTGTACCACAGTGTATGGCTATACAACTATACTGTACCACAGTGTATGGCTATACAACTATACTGTACCACAGTGTCTGGCTATACAACTATACTGTACCACAGTGTCTGACTATACAACTATACTGTACCACAGTGATTGGCTATGCAACTATACTGTACCACAGTGTCTGGCTATACAACTATACTGTACCACAGTGTCTGGCTATGCAACTATACTGTACCACAGTGTCTAGCTATACAACCACTGTACCACAGTGTCTAGCTATACAACCACTGTACCACAGTGTCTAGCTATACAAGTACTGTACCACAGTGTCTAGCTATACACCTACTGTACCACAGTGTCTAGCTATACACCTACTGTACCACAGTGTCTGGCTATACACCTACTGTACCACAGTGTCTGGCTATACATCTATACTGTACCACAGTGTCTGACTATACAACTATACTGTACCACAGTGTCTGGCTATACAACTATACTGTACCACAGTGTCTGGCTATACAACTACTGTACCACAGTGTCTGACTATACAACTATACTGTACCACAGTGTCTGGCTATACAACTACTGTACCACAGTGTCTGACTATACAACTATACTGTACCACAGTGTCTGGCTATACAACTACTGTACCACAGTGTCTGGCTATACAACTATACTGTACCACAGTGTCTGGCTATACAACTATACTGTACCACAGTGTCTGGCTATACAACTACTGTACCACAGTGTCTGGCTATACAACTACTGTACCACAGTGTCTGGCTATACAACTATACTGTACCACAGTGTCTAGCTATACAACCACTGTACCACAGTGTCTGGCTATACAACAACTGTACCACAATGACTGGCTATGCAACTATACTGTACCACAGTGTCTGGCTATACAACTATACTGTACCAGTGTCTGGCTATACAACTATATTGTACCACAGTGTCTAGCTATACACCTACTGTACCACAGTGTCTAGCTATACAACCACTGTACCACAGTGTCTAGCTATACAAAAACTGTACCACAGTGTCTGGCTATACAACTATACTGTACCACAGTGTCTAGCTATACAACCACTGTACCACAATGTCTAGCTATACAACTACTGTACCACAGTGTCTAGCTATACAACCACTGTACCACAGTGTCTAGCTATACAAAAACTGTACCACAGTGTCTGGCTATACAACTATACTGTACCACTGTGTCTAGCTATACACCTACTGTACCACAATGTCTAGCTATACAACTATACTGTACCACAGTGTCTGGCTATACAACTACTGTACCACAGTGTCTGGCTATACAACTATACTGTACCACAGTGTCTGGCTATACAACTACTGTACCACAGTGTCTGGCTATACAACTACTGTACCACAGTGTCTGGCTATACAACTACTGTACCACAGTGTCTGGCTATACAACTACTGTACCATAGTGTCTGGCTATACAACTACTGTACCACAGTGTCTGGCTATACAACTATACTGTACCACAGTGTCTGACTATACAACTACTGTACCACAGTGTCTGGCTATACAACCACTGTACCACAGTGTCTGGCTATACAACTACTGTACCACAGTGTCTGGCTATACAACTATACTGTACCTCAGTGTCTTTGCTATACAACTATACTGTACCACAGTGTCTGGCTATACAACTACTGTACCACAGTGTCTGGTTATACAACTATACTGTACCACAGTGTCTGGCTATACAACTATACTGTACCACAATGTCTGGCTATACAACTACTGTACCACAGTGTCTGGCTATACAACTACTGTACTACAGTGTCTGGCTATACAACTATACTGTACCACAGTGTCTGGCTATACAACTACTGTACCACAGTGTCTGGCTATACAACTATACTGTAATACAGTGTCTTTGCTATACAACTATACTGTACCACAGTGTCTGGTTATACAACTATACTGTACCACAGTGTCTGGCTATACAACTACTGTACCACAGTGTCTAGCTATACAACCACTGTACCACAGTGTCTGGCTATACAACTATACTGTACCACAATGACTGGCTATGCAACTATACTGTACCACAGTGTCTGGCTATACAACTACTGTACCACAGTGTCTGGCTATACAACTATACTGTACCACAGTGTCTGGCTATACAACTACTGTACCACAGTGTCTAGCTATACAACCACTGTACCACAGTGTCTGGCTATACAACTATACTGTACCACAATGACTGGCTATGCAACTATACTGTACCACAGTGTCTGGCTATACACCTACTGTACCACAGTGTCTGGCTATACAACTATACTGTACCACAGTGTCTGGCTATACAACTACTGTACCACAGTGTCTGGCTATACAACTACTGTACCACAGTGTCTGGCTATACAACTACTGTACCACAGTGTCTGGCTATACAACTACTGTACCACAGTGTCTGGTTATACAACTACTGTACCACAGTGTCTGGCTATACAACTACTGTACCACAGTGTCTAGCTATACAACCACTGTACCACAGTGTCTGGCTATACAACTATACTGTACCACAATGACTGGCTATACAACTATACTGTACCACAGTGTCTGGCTATACAACTACTGTACCACAGTGTCTGGCTATACAACTACTGTACCACAGTGTCTGGCTATACAACTACTGTACCACAGTGTCTGGCTATACAACTACTGTACCACAGTGTCTGGCTATACAACTACTGTACCACAGTGTCTGGTTATACAACTACTGTACCACAGTGTCTGGCTATACAACTACTGTACCACAGTGTCTGGCTATACAACTACTGTACCACAGTGTCTGGTTATACAACTACTGTACTACAGTGTCTGGTTATACAACTATACTGTACCACAGTGTCTGGCTATACAACCACTGTACCACAGTGTCTGGCTATACAACCACTGTACCACAGTGTCTGGCTATACAACTATACTGTACCACAATGACTGGCTATGCAACTATACTGTACCACAGTGTCTGGCTATACAACTACTGTACCACAGTGTCTGGCTATACAACTACTGTACCACAGTGTCTAGCTATACAACCACTGTACCACAATGTCTGGCTATACAACTACTGTACTACAGTGTCTGGTTATACACCTACTGTACCACAGTGTCTAGCTATACAACCACTGTACCACAGTGTCTAGCTATACAACCACTGTACCACAGTGTCTAGCTATACAACTACTGTACCACAGTGTCTAGCTATACAACCACTGTACCACAGTGTCTAGCTATACACCTACTGTACCACAGTGTCTAGCTATACAACCACTGTACCACAGTGTCTAGCTATACAACTACTGTACCACAGTGTCTAGCTATACAAAAACTGTACCACAGTGTCTGGCTATACAACTATACTGTACCACAGTGTCTAGCTATACACCTACTGTACCACAGTGTCTAGCTATACACCTACTGAACCACAGTGTCTGGCTATACAACTATACTGTACTTCAGTGTCTAGCTATACACCTACTGTACCACAGTGTCTAGCTATACACCTACTGTACCACAGTGTCTGGCTATACAACTATACTGTACCACAGTGTCTGGCTATACAACTATACTGTACCACAGTGTCTGACTATACAACTATACTGTACCACAGTGTCTGACTATACAACTATACTGTACCACAGTGATTGGCTATGCAAATATACTGTACCACAGTGTCTAGCTATACATCTATACTGTACCACAGTGTCTGGCTATGCAACTATACTGTACCACAGTGTCTAGCTATACAACCACTGTACCACAGTGTCTAGCTATACAACCACTGTACCAGTGTCTAGCTATACAACTACTGTACCACAGTGTCTAGCTATACACCTACTGTACCAGTGTCTAGCTATACACCTACTGTACCACAGTGTCTGGCTATACACCTACTGTACCACAGTGTCTGGCTATACAACTACTGTACCAGTGTCTGGCTATACAACTATACTGTACCAGTGTCTGGCTATACAACTATACTGTACCACAGTGTCTGGCTATACAACTACTGTACCAGTGTCTGGCTATACAACTATACTGTACCAGTGTCTGGCTATACACCTACTGTACCACAGTGTCTGGCTATACAACTATACTGTACCACAGTGTCTGGCTATACAACTATACTGTACCACAGTGTCTGGCTATACAACTATACTGTACCACAGTGTCTGGCTATACAACTACTGTACCACAGTGTCTGGCTATACAACTATACTGTACCAGTGTCTGGCTATACAACTATACTGTACCAGTGTCTGGCTATACACCTACTGTACCACAGTGTCTGGCTATACAACTACTGTACCAGTGTCTGGCTATACACCTACTGTACCAGTGTCTGGCTATACAACTATACTGTACCAGTGTCTGGCTATACAACTATACTGTACCACAGTGTCTGGCTATACAACTACTGTACCAGTGTCTGGCTATACAACTATACTGTACCAGTGTCTGGCTATACACCTACTGTACCACAGTGTCTGGCTATACAACTATACTGTACCACAGTGTCTGGCTATACAACTACTGTACCAGTGTCTGGCTATACAACTATACTGTACCAGTGTCTGGCTATACACCTACTGTACCACAGTGTCTGGCTATACAACTATACTGTACCAGTGTCTGGCTATACAACTATACTGTACCAGTGTCTGGCTATACAACTATACTGTACCAGTGTCTGGCTATACAACTATACTGTACCAGTGTCTAGCTATACACCTACTGTACCACAGTGTCTGGCTATACAACTATACTGTACCACAGTGTCTGGCTATACAACTACTGTACCACAGTGTCTGGCTATACAACTATACTGTACCACAGTGTCTGACTATACAACTACTGTACCACAGTGTCTGGCTATACAACCACTGTACCACAGTGTCTGACTATACACCTACTGTACCACAGTGTCTGGCTATATAACTACTGTACCACAGTGTCTGGCTATACAACTACTGTACCACAGTGTCTGGCTATACAACCACTGTACCACAGTGTCTGGCTATACAACTACTGTACCACAGTGTCTGGCTATACAACTATACTGTACCACAGTGTCTTTGCTATACAACTATACTGTACCACAGTGTCTGGCTATACAACTATACTGTACCACAGTGTCTGGCTATACAACTATACTGTACCACAGTGTCTGGCTATACAACTACTGTACCACAGTGTCTGACTATACAACTACTGTACCAAAGTGTCTAGCTATACAACCACTGTACCACAGTGTCTGGCTATACAACTATACTGTACCACAGTGTCTGGCTATACAACTACTGTACCACAGTGTCTGGCTATACAACTACTGTACCAAAGTGTCTAGCTATACAACCACTGTACCACAGTGTCTGGCTATACAACCACTGTACCACAATGACTGGCTATGCAACTATACTGTACCACAGTGTCTGGCTATACAACTATACTGTACCACAGTGTCTGGCTATACACCTACTGTACCACAGTGTCTGGCTATACAACCACTGTACCACAGTGTCTAGCTATACAACCACTGTACCACAGTGTCTGGCTATACAACTATACTGTACCACAGTGTCTAGCTATACACCTACTGTACCACAGTGTCTGGCTATACAACTACTGTACCACAGTGTCTGGCTATACAACTATACTGTACCACAGTGTCTGGCTATACACCTACTGTACCACAGTGTCTGGCTATACAACTATACTGTACCACAGTGTCTGGCTATACAACTACTGTACCACAGTGTCTGACTATACACCTACTGTACCACAGTGACTGGCTATACAACTATACTGTACCACAGTGTCTGACTATACACCTACTGTACCACAGTGTCTGGCTATACAACTACTGTACCACAGTGTCTGGCTATACAACTACTGTACCACAGTGTCTGGCTATACACCTACTGTACCACAGTGACTGGCTATACAACTACTGTACCACAGTGTCTGGCTATACAACTACTGTACCACAGTGTCTGGCTATACAACTATACTGTACCACAGTGTCTGACTATACAACTACTGTACCACAGTGTCTGGCTATACAACTATACTGTACCAGTGTCTGGCTATACACCTACTGTACCACAGTGTCTGGCTATACACCTACTGTACCACAGTGTCTGGCTATACAACTACTGTACCACAGTGTCTGGCTATACAACTACTGTACCACAGTGTCTGGCTATACAACTATACTGTACCACAGTGTCTGGTTATACAACTATAGTGTACCACAGTGTCTGGCTATACAACTACTGTACCACAGTGTCTGGCTATACAACTACTGTACCACAGTGTCTGGTTACACAACTATACTGTACCACAGTGTCTGGCTATACACCTACTGTACCACAGTGTCTGGCTATACAACTACTGTACCACAGTGTCTGGCTATACAACTACTGTACCACAGTGTCTGGCTATACAACTATACTGTACCACAGTGTCTGGCTATACAACTACTGTACCACAGTGTCTGGCTATACAACTATACTGTACCACAGTGTCTGGCTATACAACTATACTGTACCACAGTGTCTGGCTATACAACTACTGTACCACAGTGTCTGGCTATACAACTATACTGTACCACAGTGTCTGACTATACAACTACTGTACCACAGTGTCTGGCTATACAACTACTGTACCACAGTGTCTGGCTATACACCTACTGTACCACAGTGTCTGGCTATACAACTACTGTACCACAGTGTCTGGCTATACAACTACTGTACCACAGTGTCTGGCTATACAACTATACTGTACCACAGTGTCTGGCTATACAACTATACTGTACCACAGTATCTGGCTATACAACTATACTGTACCACAGTGTCTGGGTATACAACTATACTGTACCACAGTGTCTGGGTATACAACTATACTGTACCACAGTGTCTGGCTATACAACTATACTGTACCACAGTATCTGGCTATACAACTATACTGTACCACAGTGTCTGGGTATACAACTATACTGTACCACAGTGTCTGTCTATACAACCACTGTACCACAGTGTCTGGCTATACAACTATACTGTACCACAGTGTCTGGCTATACAACTATACTGTACCACAGTGTCTGTCTATACAACTATACTGTACCACAGTGTCTGGCTATACAACTATACTGTACCACAGTGTCTGGCTATACAACTACTGTACCACAGTGTCTGGCTATACAACTACTGTACCACAGTGTCTGTCTATACAACTATACTGTACCACAGTGTCTGGCTATACACCTACTGTACCACAGTGTCTGGCTATACAACTACTGTACCACAGTGTCTGGCTATACAACTATACTGTACCACAGTGTCTGGCTATACAACTACTGTACCACAGTGTCTGGCTATACAACTATACTGTACCACAGTGTCTGGTTATACAACTATACTGTACCACAGTGTTTGGCTATACAACTATACTGTACCACAGTGTCTGGCTATACAACTACTGTACCACAGTGTCTGGCTATACAACTATACTGTACCACAGTGTCTGGCTATACAACTATACCGTACCACAGTGTCTGGCTATACAACTATACTGTACCACAGTGTCTGGCTATACATCTACTGTACCACAGTGTCTGGCTATACAACTATACTGTACCACAGTGTCTGGCTATACACCTACTGTACCACAGTGTCTGGCTATACAACTACTGTACCACAGTGTCTGGCTATACAACTATACTGTACCACAGTGTCTGGCTATACAACTACTGTACCACAGTGTCTGGCTATACAACTATACTGTACCACAGTGTCTGGTTATACAACTATACTGTACCACAGTGTTTGGCTATACAACTATACTGTACCACAGTGTCTGGCTATACAACTACTGTACCACAGTGTCTGGCTATACAACTATACTGTACCACAGTGTCTGGCTATACAACTATACCGTACCACAGTGTCTGGCTATACAACTATACTGTACCACAGTGTCTGGCTATACAACTACTGTACCACAGTGTCTGGCTATACAACTACTGTACCACAGTGTCTGTCTATACAACTATACTGTACCACAGTGTCTGGCTATACATCTACTGTACCACAGTGTCTGGCTATACAACTACTGTACCACAGTGTCTGGCTATACAACTATACTGTACCACAGTGTCTGGCTATACACCTACTGTACCACAGTGTCTGGCTATACAACTACTGTACCACAGTGCTATACAACAACTGTACCACAGTGTTTGGCTATACACCTACTGTACCACAGTGCTATACAACTACTGTACCACAGTGCTATACAACTACTGTACCACAGTGCTATACAACTACTGTACCACAGTGTCTGGCTATACACCTACTGTACCACAGTGTCTGGCTATACAACTACTGTACCACAGTGCTATACAACTACTGTACCACAGTGTCTGGCTATACAACTACTGTACCACAGTGTCTGGCTATACAACTACTGTACCACAGTGCTATACACCTACTGTACCACAGTGCTATACACCTACTGTACCACAGTGTCTGGCTATACAACTATACTGTACCACAGTGTCTAGCTATACAACTACTGTACCACAGTGTCTGGCTATACAACTACTGTACCACAGTGTCTGGCTATACAACTATACTGTACCACAGTGTCTAGCTATACAACTACTGTACCACAGTGTCTAGCTATACAACTACTGTACCACAGTGTGTGGCTATACAACTACTGTACCACAGTGTCTGGCTATACAACTACTGTACTACAGGTGTCTGGCTATACAACTATACTGTACCACAGTGTCTGGCTATACAACCACTGTACCACAGTGTCTGGCTATACAACCACTGTACCACAGTTCTATACATCTACTGTACCACAGTGCAATACACCTACTGTACCACAGTGCTATACACCTACTGTACCACAGTGCTATACACCTACTATACACCTACTATACAAGGAGATATACGGAACGTCTCCCCACATTACCATCAGGATATACCCACCATTCACGCCAGCATATATAAGGTCTCAATACAAATATCACAAATATCCCATAGTGCACGATCACCATTTAATAACCAGAATAAAAGTCAAATTACATAAATTATGAATGTATATATTACATGTGTGATGCTAATTAGAGAAGCTTTGCAGCGTGCCTGGTGTGAGAGTGGGTGAGTTAGTAGGATAGAGAGGCCGAGCCGGCGGGACAACTCGCAGTGTCATTGGTCGTGTAACTGGCCAATAACTACCACCAGATAATCCACCAATGGCGTTCTCTCTCACGTCTGCTCTGTGCCAGGTATTCAAGGCAGCTTTAATAGCCGTCTCAAATGTCAAAGATCATTTTATGTGTGTATTTAAGCCTGGCTATGACCTGAATGTGTCGGTAGAGGCTGATTGAGGGCTATGTTGCCATGGTTTCGGGGCTTAGCGTCCCCGCGGCCCGGTCCTAGACTAGGCCTCCTTTTTGTTACATACCCACAGGGAGCAGCCCGAAGCAGTTGTCTAACTCCCAGGTACCTATTTACTGTTAGGTGAACAGGAATATCAGGATCAAAGAAACTCTGCTTATATGTTTCTGCCTCCACCGGGGATGGAACCCGGAACTTTACGACTACGAACACTGAGCGCTGTCTACTCAGCCGTCCGGTCCCCTGCTGTCTGGTAAGGGGCACTCACAGCTCTATCTGGAGGACTGCTGCACCTCAGTATGGAGGTGTGTGCTCGCAGCGTACATACTGAGCTGCTTTAGTCGAATTTACAGCACGTTAATTACCAAATCCACAAGGGCCGTGACGAGGATTCGAACCTGCGTCCGAGAGCATCAAAGACGCTGATGCTCTCGTTCGCAGGTTCGAATCCTCGTCACGACCCCTGTGGATTTGTTCATTTGATGCATCACGCAGTTGTGATTTCTGTGTGTAACGTTAATTCCCACTTAATTATACAACCGTTCAGTGTTCATTCATGATAGGACGTATGAACACCGGAGTGGATTGGTTAGGTTGTTGGTATAGGTGCGTAGGGTGGTGACTGAGCACGCTCTCTTGGTGACCCGCCGTGCACAGTGCGTAGGGTGGTGACTGAGCACGCTCTCTTGGTGACCCGCCGTGCACAGTGCGTAGGGTGGTGACTGAGCACGCTCTCTTGGTGACCCGCCGTGCACAGTGCGTAGGGTGGTGACTGAGCACGCTCTCTTGGTGACCCGCCGTGCACAGTGCGTAGGGTGGTGACTGAGCACGCTCTCTTGGTGACCCGCCGTGCACAGTGCTGCACATCACCACACCTGGCACCCGCACATTACCACACCTGGCAGCCGCACATCACCACACCTGGCAGCCGCACATCACCACACCTGGCACCCGCACATTACCACACCTGGCAGCCGCACATTACCACACCTGGCAGCCGCACATCACCACACCTGGCACCCGCACATCACCACACCTGGCAGCCGCACATCACCACACCTGGCACCCGCACATTACCACACCTGGCACCCGCACATCACCACACCTGGCAGCCGCACATCACCACACCTGGCACCCGCACATCACCACACCTGGGAGCCGCACATCACCACACCTGGCACCCGCACATCACCACACCTGGCAGCCGCACATCACCACACCTGGCAGCCGCACATCACCACACCTGGCAGCCGCACATCACCACACCTGGCAGCCGCACATCACCACACCTGGCACCCGCACATCACCACACCTGGGAGCCGCACATCACCACACCTGGCAGCCGCACATTACCACACCTGGGAGCCGCACATGGGGGGCTCCTCACCTAATGTCTCGGGGGGCGGTGCTCCCGCTCCCTAAAAAGGTCAATGGCGGGTTTTAATTTTCCTAAACCACCGCAAATGTTATGACGGGGTCGATCACGTGAGACTGTAGCGGTGACAGTATGATGACAGTAAGAGGAGAGTATGATGACAGTAAGAGGAGAGTATGATGACAGTAAGAGGAGAGTATGATGACAGTATGATGACAGTATGAGGAGAGTATGATGACAGTAAGAGGAGAGTATGATGACAGTAAGAGGAGAGTATGATGACAGTAAGAGGAGAGTATGATGACAGTATGAGGAGAGTATGATGACAGTATGATGACAGTAAGAGGAGAGTATGATGACAGTAAGAGGAGAGTATGATGACAGTAAGAGGAGAGTATGATGACAGTAAGAGGAGAGTATGATGACAGTAAGAGGAGAGTATGATGACAGTAAGAGGAGAGTATGATGACAGTATGATGACAGTATGAGGAGAGTATGATGACAGTATGATGACAGTATGAGGAGAGTATGATGACAGTAAGAGGAGAGTATAATGACAGTATGACGACAGTAAGAGGAGAGTATGATGACAGTATGATGACAGTAAGAGGAGAGTATGATGACAGTATGATGACAGTATGAGGAGAGTATGATGACAGTAAGAGGAGAGTATGATGACAGTATGATGACAGTATGAGGAGAGTATGATGACAGTAAGAGGAGAGTATGATGACAGTATGATGACAGTAAGAGGAGAGTATGATGACAGTAAGAGGAGAGTATGATGACAGTAAGAGGAGAGTATGATGACAGTAAGAGGAGAGTATGATGACAGTAAGAGGAGAGTATGATGACAGTATGATGACAGTATGAGGAGAGTATGATGACAGTAAGAGGAGAGTATGATGACAGTATGATGACAGTAAGAGGAGAGTATGATGACAGTAAGAGAGTATGATGACAGTAAGAGGAGAGTATGATGACAGTAAGAGGAGAGTATGATGACAGTATGAGGAGAGTATGATGACAGTATGATGACAGTATGAGGAGAGTATGATGACAGTAAGAGAGTATAATGACAGTATGACGACAGTAAGAGGAGAGTATGATGACAGTATGATGACAGTAAGAGGAGAGTATGATGACAGTATGATGACAGTATGAGGAGAGTATGATGACAGTAAGAGGAGAGTATGATGACAGTATGATGACAGTATGAGGAGAGTATGATGACAGTAAGAGGAGAGTATGATGACAGTATGATGACAGTAAGAGGAGAGTATGATGACAGTATGATGACAGTAAGAGGAGAGTATGATGACAGTAAGAGGAGAGTATGATGACAGTAAGAGGAGAGTATGATGACAGTAAGAGGAGAGTATGATGACAGTATGATGACAGTAAGAGGAGAGTATAATGACAGTATGACGACAGTAAGAGGAGAGTATGATGACAGTATGATGACAGTAAGAGGAGAGTATGATGACAGTATGATGACAGTATGAGGAGAGTATGATGACAGTAAGAGGAGAGTATGATGACAGTATGAGGAGAGTATGATGACAGTAAGAGGAGAGTATGATGACAGTATGATGACAGTAAGAGGAGAGTATGATGACAGTAAGAGGAGAGTATGATGACAGTAAGAGGAGAGTATGATGACAGTAAGAGGAGAGTATGATGACAGTATGATGACAGTGAGAGGAGAGTATAATGACAGTATGACGACAGTATGACGACAGTAAGAGGAGAGTATGATGACAGTAAGAGGAGAGTATGATGACAGTATGATGACAGTATGAGGAGAGTATGATGACAGTAAGAGGAGAGTATGATGACAGTATGATGACAGTAAGAGGAGAGTATGATGACAGTATGACGACAGTAAGAGGAGAGTATGATGACAGTAAGAGGAGAGAATGATGACAGTAAGAGGAGAGTATGATGACAGTATGATGACAGTAAGAGGAGAGTATGATGACAGTATGATGACAGTAAGAGGAGAGTATGATGACAGTATGACGACAGTAAGAGGAGAGTATGATGACAGTAAGAGGAGAGTATGATGACAGTATGATGACAGTAAGAGGAGAGTATGATGACAGTAAGAGGAGAGTATGATGACAGTATGATGACAGTAAGAGGAGAGTATGATGACAGTATGATGACAGTAAGAGGAAAGTATGATGACAGTATGATGACAGTAAGAGAGTATGATGACAGTAAGAGGAGAGTATGATGACAGTAAGAGGAGAGTATGATGACAGTATGATGACAGTAAGATGAGAGTATGATGACAGTAAGAGGAGAGTATGATGACAGTAAGAGGAGAGTATGATGACAGTAAGAGGAGAGTATGATGACAGTAAGAGGAGAGTATGATGACAGTAAGAGGAGAGTATGATGACAGTATGATGACAGTAAGAGGAGAGTATGATGACAGTAAGAGGAGAGTATGATGACAGTAAGAGGAGAGTATGATGACAGTATGATGACAGTAAGATGAGAGTATGATGACAGTATGACGACAGTAAGAGGAGAGTATGATGACAGTATGATGACAGTAAGAGGAGAGTATGATGACAGTATGATGACAGTATGAGGAGAGTATGATGACAGTAAGAGGAGAGTATGATGACAGTATGATGACAGTAAGAGGAGAGTATGATGGCAGTATGACGACAGTAAGAGGAGAGTATGATGACAGTATGATGACAGTAAGAGGAGAGTATGATGACAGTATGATGACAGTAAGAGGAGAGTATGATGACAGTAAGAGGAGAGTATGATGACAGTATGATGACAGTAAGAGGAGAGTATGATGACAGTATGACGACAGTAAGAGGAGAGTATGATGACAGTATGATGACAGTAAGAGGAGAGTATGATGACAGTATGATGACAGTAAGAGGAGAGTATGATGACAGTAAGAGGAGAGTATGATGACAATAAGTGGAGAGTATGATGACAGTATGATGACAGTAAGAGGAGAGTATGATTACAGTAAGAGGAGAGTATGATGACAGTATGATAGTATAATGACAGTATGATGACAGTATGATGACAGTAAGAGGAGAGTATGATGACAGTAAGAGGAGAGTATGATGACAGTAAGAGGAGAGTATGATGACAGTAAGAGGAGAGTATGATGACAGTATGATGATTGTATAATGACAGTATGATGACAGTATGATGACAGTAAGAGGAGAGTATGATGACAGTAAGAGGAGAGTATGATGACAGTATGATGATAGTATGATGACAGTATGATAACAGTAAGATGACAGTAAGATGACAGTAAGATGACAGTAAGATGACAGTATGATGACAGTATGATAGTAAGACGACAGTATGATGAAAGTATGATGACAGTAAGATGACAGTATGATGACAGTAAGATGACAGTATGATGACAGTATGATGACAGTAAGATGACAGTATGATGACAGTAAGATGACAGTATGATGACAGTAAGATGACAGTATGATGACAGTAAGATGACAGTAAGATGACAGTATGATGACAGTATGATAGTAAGACGACAGTATGATGAAAGTATGATGACAGTAAGATGACAGTATGATGACAGTATGATAGTAAGACGACAGTATGCT
Organism: Procambarus clarkii; assembly: GCF_040958095.1. Classification (NCBI taxonomy): domain Eukaryota; kingdom Metazoa; phylum Arthropoda; class Malacostraca; order Decapoda; family Cambaridae; genus Procambarus; species Procambarus clarkii. The sequence goes on from NC_091201.1 coordinate 32,893,970, forward strand.
GAAAGTATGATGACAGTAAGATGACAGTAAGATGACAGTATGATGACAGTATGATGACAGTAAGATGACAGTATGATGACAGTAAGATGACAGTAAGATGACAGTATGATGACAGTATGATGACAGTAAGATAACAATAAGATGACAGTAAGATCGTCGGGGACCGTTAGCACCAAAGAACTCAATATATAGGCAAGACAACAACATCCCTTTCAAGGCGGCCAAATATGTACACACAGGAAGGCCCTTATCAAGGAAGAAGTAGTCTTTACTTATAACCAGATTATCACCAGATGTCTTGACAAACAACACCAAAATAACTGACAAATACAGCAACAATAGAAGACCAGACATTAGCGAGGCATATATCAAGCCAAGTATCAACAGCCAACTAACATCCAATCATTCTCTGCCATCTTGGGGCACACGACGAAACATACAATATACCGCCCCAGTCATCATGGAAACAGGAAAATAGAGGGAATACAGAGAACATATACGACACGCATAGACGAGATAAAACACCTAAATTATTGGGATCGTCTCAAAGCCCTCCAAATGTACTCACTAGAAAGAAGACGAGAGAGACACCAAATAATATACACATGGAAGATACTGGAGGGTCAAGTACCAAATCTACACAGTAAAATAACAACGTACTGGAGTGAACGATATGGAAGAAAATGCAGAATAGAACCAGTGAAGAGCAGAGGTGCCATGGGCACAATCAGAGAACATTGTATGAACATCAGAGGTCTATGGTTGTTCAACGTCCTCCCAGCGACTATAAGAAATATTGCCGGAACAACAGTGGACATCTTAAAGAGAAAACTAGATTTTTTTCTTCAAGGAGTGCCGGACCAACCGGGCTGTGGTGGGTATGTGGGTCTGCGGGCCGCTCCAAGCAACAGCCTGTTGGACCAAACTCTCACAAGTCAAGCCCGGCCTCGGGCCGGGCTTGGGGAGTAGAAGAACTCCCAGAACCCCATCAACCAGGTGTGTCTACCAGCAGGTGCAGAAGTGAAGAGAGAGCAGGGAATTATCAGGGGAAAGCGCCAAGCCATTACGACTATATAGCACTGGGAAGGGGTCAGGATAAGAATTTGGGATGGGACGGGGGGAAAGGAATGGTGGCCAACCACTTATGGACGGTCGGGGATTGAACGCCGACCTGTATGAAGCGAGACCGTCACTCTACCCTCCACCCCAAGAGTGTAATACCAAGATTCCTGTAATGTATTTTGTAATATGTACCATGTGATGACAACTGAATTAAGATACAAGTATTTGTAATATATATTATAACTGGTGTACTGTAAAGACACCAGTAATTGTCCCAACAATTACAAGTTGTAATAGTAATTGTCTAATTGAGTGACAGTCAGTAGGTGGAGGAGGCTGTCGTAGCCTGAGCCACTCTGTCCCCGTGTGATGCATTTTATTATGTCAATAATATTTTATTATGCCAATAATATTTTATTGTGTCAATAATATTTTATTATGTCAACTTACCTGAGCTGGAGGCTGGCAGGACAGGTAAGGAACAACAGTGATACTTACTCCTCGTTGGCGTCCTCGAACACCTGTTGGAGGAGGACCTCGAGTTAGTCACTGTCTGGGGCTCCTACCTCTGGCAACACCTTTATGTACACACATACACCTTACACATACACTTTATGTACACACATACACCTTGTACATACACTTTATGTACACACATACACCTCGCACATACACTTTATGTACACACATACACCTTACACATACACTATGTACACACATACACCTTACACATACACTATGTACACACATACACCTTACACATACACTATGTACACACACACACCTTACACATACACTTCATGTACACACATACACCTTACACATACACTTCATGTACACACACACAACACACTTATATTATCCCACACCCCTAGTGAATGTTACTACCAATTAGGTAATAACATTCAGTAGATAGACAGATAGATAAATAGATAGCTAGAGAGATAGATATAAAGAGATGATCAAGAGGTTGGGAGTGTGTTAACTGAAGTTCTTCCTGACATTTCTGTGGTTCATTTATGGTTTACAATTTCCATTTATGTCTCCTCGTTCTGTCATTCCTTTCTCTCCTCTGTCTGGTAAATGCTCTTTGGAATCTTGTATGTCGTTATCATTTCTCCTTCATCTCTTTTTCCTTCATGATGGTCAGCCACAGTTCCGTCAGTCTTTTCACAACTTTGTTCCTTTAATAAAGCTCAGGTAATAGTTAGGTTGGACATCTTGAGACATTAATAGTTCGGTGCTGTTTCTCTTGAGGGAGGCGTCACATGGCGGGACTGCATACTCAAGAGTGCGTCTCTCCAGGGTTGTATAGCTGTTACTGAAGGTTACCTGGAGGTGAGGTGTGGCGGCCTACAGTGATGGTGGTGAGGTGTGGCGGCCTACAGTGATGGTGGTGTTGTGGTGAGGTGTGGTGGCCTACAGTGATGGTGGTGAGGTGTGGCGGCCTACAGTGATGGTGGTGAGGTGTGGCGGCCTACAGTGATGGTGGTGTTGTGATGAGGTGTGGCGGCCTACAGTGATGGTGGTGTTGTGGTGAGGTGTGGCGGCCTACAGTGATGGTGGTGTTGTGGTGAGGTGTGGCGGCCTACAGTGATGGTGGTGTTGTGGTGAGGTGTGGCGGCCTACAGTGATGGTGGTGTTGTGATGAGGTGTGGCGGCCTACAGTGATGATGATGAGGTGTGGCGCCCTACAGTGATGGTGGTGTTGTGGTGAGGTTTGGCGGCCTACAGTGATGGTGGTAATGTGGTGACGTTTGGCGGCCTACAGTGATGGTGTTGAGGTGTGGCGGCCTACAGTGATGGTGGTGAGGTGTGGCGGCCTACAGTAATGGTGGTAATGTGGTGAGGTTTGGCGGCCTACAGTGATGGTGTTGAGGTGTGGCGGCCTACAGTGATGGTGGTGAGGTGTGGCGGCCTACAGTGATGGTGGTGAGATGTGGCGGCCTACAGTAATGGTGGTGAGGTGTGGCGGCCTACAGTGATGGTGGTAAGGTGTGGCGGCCTACAGTGATAGTGGTGAGGTGTGGCGGCCTAGAGTGATGGTGGTGTTGTGGTGAGGTGTGGCGGCCTACAGTGATGGTGGTGAGGTGTGGCGGCCTACAGTGATGGTGGTGTTGTGGTGAGGTGTGGCGGCCTACAGTGATAGTGGTGAGGTGTGGCGGCCTACAGTGATGGTGGTGTTGTGGTGAGGTGTGGCGGCCTACAGTGATGGTGGTGAGGTGTGGCGGCCTACAGTAATGGTGGTGAGGTGTGGCGGCCTACAGTGATGGTGGTGTTGTGGTGAGGTGTGGCGGCCTACAGTGGTGGTGGTGAGGTGTGGCGGCCTACAGTGATGGTGGTGAGGTGTGGCGTCCTACAGTGATGGTGGTGAGGTGTGGCGGCCTACAGTGATGGTGTTGTGGTGAGGTGTGGCGGCCTACAGTGATGGTGGTGTTGTGGTGAGGTGTGGCGGCCTACAGTGATGGTGGTGAGGTGTGGCGGCCTACAGTGATGGTGGTGAGGTGTGGCGGCCTACAGTGATGGTGGTGAGGTGTGGTGAGGTGTGGCGGCCTACAGTGATGGTGGTGTTGTGGTGAGGTGTAGCGGCCTACAGTGATGGTGGTGAGGTCTGGTGGCCTACAATGATGGTGGTGAGGTGTGGCGGCCTACAGTGATGGTGGTGTTGTGGTGAGGTGTGGCGGCCTACAGTGATGGTGGTGTTGTGGTGAGGTGTGGCGGCCTACAGTGATAGTGGTGAGGTGTGGCGGCCTAGAGTGATGGTGGTGTTGTGATGAGGTGTGGCGGCCTACAGTGATGGTGGTGTTGTGGTGAGGTGTGGCGGCCTGCAGTGATGGTGGTGTTGTAGTGAGGTGTGGCGGCCTACAGTGATGGTGGTGTTGTGATGAGGTGTGGCGGCCTACAGTGATGGTGGTGTTGTGGTGAGGTGTGGCGGCCTACAGTGATGGTGGTGAGGTGTGGCGGCCTACAGTGATGGTGGTGTTGTAGTGACGTGTGGCGGCCTACAGTGATGGTGGTGTTGTGATGAGGTGTGGCGGCCTACAGTGATGGTGATGAGGTGTGGCGCCCTACAGTGATGGTGGTGTTGTGGTGAGGTGTGGCGGCCTACAGTGATGGTGGTGTTGTGGTGAGGTGTGGCGGCCTACAGTGATAGTGGTGAGGTGTGGCGGCCTAGAGTGATGGTGGTGTTGTGATGAGGTGTGGCGGCCTACAGTGATGGTGGTGAGGTGTGGCGGCCTACAGTGATGGTGGTGTTGTGGTGAGGTGTGGTGGCCTACAGTGATAGTGGTGAGGTGTGGCGGCCGACAGTGATGGTGGTGTTGTGGTGAGGTGTGGCGGCCTACAGTGATGGTGGTGAGGTGTGGCGGCCTACAGTAATGGTGGTGAGGTGTGGCGGCCTACAGTGATGGTGGTGAGGTGTGGTGAGGTGTGGCGGCCTACAGTGGTGGTGGTGTTGTGGTGAGGTGTGGCGGCCTACAGTGGTGGTGGTGAGGTGTGGCGGCCTACAGTGATGGTGGTGAGGTGTGGCGTCCTACAGTGATGGTGGTGAGGTGTGGCGGCCTACAGTGATGGTGGTGTTGTGGTGAGGTGTGGCGGCCTACAGTGATGGTGGTGTTGTGGTGAGGTGTGGCGGCCTACAGTAATGGTGGTGAGGTGTGGCGGCCTACAGTGATGGTGGTGTTGTGGTGAGGTGTGGCGGCCTATAGTGATGATGGTGAGGTGTGGCGGCCTAAAGTGATGGTGGAGTTGTGGTGAGGTGTGGCGGTCTACATTGATGGTGGTGAGGTGTGGCGGCCTACAGTGATGGTGGTGAGGTGTGGCGGCCTACAGTGATGGTGGAGTTGTGGTGAGGTGTGGCGGCCTACAGTGATGGTGGAGTTGTGGTGAGGTGTGGCGGCCTACAGTGATGGTGGTGAGGTGTGGCGGCCTACAGTGATGGTGGTGAGGTGTGGCGGCCTACAGTGATGGTGGTGAGGTGTGGCGGTCTACAGTGATGGTGGTGAGATGTGGCGGCCTACAGTGATGGTGGTGAGGTGTGGCGGCCTACAGTGATGGTGGTGAGGTGTGGCGGCCTACAGTGATGGTGGTGAGGTGTGGCGGCCTACAGTGATGGTGGTGAGGTGTGGCGGCCTACAGTGATGGTGGTGAGGTGTGGCGGCCTACAGTGATGGTGGTGAGGTGTGGCGGCCTACAGTGATGGTGGTGAGGTGTGGCGGCCTATAGTGATGGTGGTGAGGTGTGGCGGCCTACAGTGATGGTGGTGAGGTGTGGCGGCCTACAGTGATGGTGGTGAGGTGTGGCGGTCTACAGTGATGGTGGTGAGGTGTGGCGGCCTACAGTGATGGTGGAGTTGTGGTGAGGTGTGGCGGCCTACAGTGATGGTGGTGAGGTGTGGCGGTCTACAGTGATGGTGGTGAGGTGTGGCGGCCTACAGTGATGGTGGAGTTGTGGTGAGGTGTGACGGCCTACAGTGATGGTGGTGAGGTGTGGCGGCCTACAGTGATGGTGGTGTTGTGGTGAGGTGTGGCGGCCTACAGTGATGGTGGTGTTGTGGTGAGGTGTGGCGGCCTACAGTGATGGTGGTGTTGTGGTGAGGTGTGGCGGCCTACAGTGATGGTGGTGTTGTGGTGAGGTGTGGCGGCCTACAGTGATGGTGGTGAGGTGTGGCGGCCTACAGTGATGGTGGTGAGGTGTGGAGGCCTACAGTGATGGTGGTGAGGTGTGGCGGCCTACAGTGATGGTGGTGAGGTGTGGCGGCCTACAGTGATGGTGGTGTTGTGGTGAGGTGTGACGGCCTACAGTGATGGTGGTGAGGTGTGGCGGCCTACAGTGATGGTGGTAAGGTGTGGCGGCCTACAGTGATGGTGGTGAGGTGTGGCGGCCTACAGTGATGGTGGTGTTGTGGTGAGGTGTGGCGGCCTACAGTAATGGTGGTGAGGTGTGGCGGCCTACAGTGATGGTGGTGAGGTGTGGTGGCCTACAGTGATGGTGGTGAGGTGTGGCGGCCTACAGTGATGGTGGTGAGGTGTGGCGGCCTACAGTAATGGTGGTGAGGTGTGGCGGCCTACAGTGATGGTGGTGAGGTGTGGTGGCTTACAGTGATGGTGGTGAGGTGTGGCGGCCTACAGTGCTGGTGGTGAGGTGTGGCGGCCAACAGTGATGGTGGTGATGTGGTGAGGTGTGGCGGCCTACAGTGATGGTGGTGAGGTGTTGCGGCCTACAGTGATGGTGGTGTTGTGGTGAGGTGTGGCGGCCTACAGTGATGGTGGTGAGGTGTGGCGGCCTACAGTGATGGTGGTGTTGTGGTGAGGTGTGGCGGCCTACAGTGATGGTGGTGAGGTGTGGCGGCCTACAGTGATGGTGGTGAGGTGTGGCGGCCTACAGTGATGGTGGTGTTGTGGTGAGGTGTGGCGGCCTACAGTAATGGTGGTGAGGTGTGGCGGCCTACAGTGATGGTGGTGAGGTGTGGCGGCCTACAGTGATGGTGGTGAGGTGTGGCGGCCTACAGTGATGGTGGTGTTGTGGTGAGGTGTGGCGGCCTACAGTGATGGTGGTGTTGTGGTGAGGTGTGGCGGCCTACAGTGATGGTGGTGAGGTGTGGCGGCCTACAGTGATGGTGGTGTTGTGGTGAGGTGTGGCGGCCTACAGTGATGGTGGTGTTGTGGTGAGGTGTGGCGGCCTACAGTGATGGTGGTGAGGTGTGGCGGCCTACAGTGATGGTGGTGAGGTGTGGCGGCCTCTGGTGTCACAACACCTTATGTGTACTGTGTTGATCTGACCCCCCCCCCCCTGGTGTGTTTGTGGTCTGTCAGCCCCCAGCCCTCTCCAGCCCCCAGCCCTCTCCAGATTCCAGCCCTCTCCAGCCCCCAGCCCTCTCCAGCCCCCAGCCCTCTCCAGAATCCAGCCCTCTCCAGATTCCAGCCCTCTCCAGCCCCCAGCCCTCTCCAGCCCCCAGCCCTCTCCAGATTCCAGCCCTCTCCAGCCCCCAGCCCTCTCCAGCCCCAGCCCTCTCCAGCCCCAGCCCTCTCCAGTCCCCAGCCCTCTCCAACCTTCAGCCCTCTCCAGCCTCCAGCCTTCTCCAGCCCCAGCCCTCTCCTGCCCCAGCCCTCTCCAGCCTCCAGCCCTCTCCAGCTCCTAGCCCTCTCCAGTCCCCAGCCCTCTCCAGCCCCCAGCCCGCAGCCCTCTCCAGCCCCAGCCCTCTCCAGCCTCCAGCCCCCAGCCCTCTCCAGCCCCCAGCCCGCCCAAGCCCCAGCCCTCTCCAGCCCCCAGCCCTCTCCAGCCTCCAGCCATCTCCAGCCCTCTCCAGCCCCCAACCCTCTCCAACCCCCAGGCCTCTCCAGCCCCCAGCCCGCCCAAGCCCCAGCCCTCTCCAGCCCCCAGCCCTCTCCAACCCTCAGCCCTCTCCAACCCTCAGCCCTCTCCAGCCCCCAGCCCGCCCAAGCCCCAGCCCTCTCCAGCCCCCAACCCTCTCCAGCCTCCAGCCCTCTCCAGCCCCCAACCCTCTCCAGCCCCCAGCCCTCTCCAACCCCCAGCCCTCTCCAGCCCCCAACCCTCTCCAGCCCCCAGCCCTCTCCAACCCCCAGCCCTCTCCAACCCCCAGCCCTCTCCAGCCCCCAGCCCGCCCAAGCCCCAGCCCTCTCCAGCCCCCAACCCTCTCCAGCCCCCAGCCCTCTCCAGCCCTCTCCAACCCCCAGCCCTCTCCAGCCCCAGCCCTCTCCAGCCCCCAACCCTCTCCAGCCTCCAGCTCTCTCCAGCCCCCAGCCTTTCCAGCCCCCAACCCTCTCCAGCCCCCAACCCTCTCCAGCCCCCAGCCCTCTCCAGCCCCAGCCCTCTCCAGCCCCCAGCCCTCTCCAGCCCAAGCCCTCTCCAGCCCCCAGCCCTCTCCAGCCCCCAGCCCTCTCCAGCCCCAGCCCTCTCCAGCCCCCAGCCTCTCCAGCCCCCAGCCCTCTCCAGCCCCCAGCCCTCACCAGCCTCCAGCCTCTCCAGCCTCCAGCCCCCCCCTCTCCAGCCCCCAGCCCTCTCCAGTCTCCACCTTCTCCAGCCCCCAGCCCTCTCCAGCCCCCATCCCTCTCCAGCCCCCATCCCTCTCCAGCCCCCAGCCTCTCCAGCCCCCAGCCCTCTCCAGCCCCCAACCCTCTCCAGCCTCCAGCCCTCTCCAGCCCCCAGCCTCTCCAGCCCCCAACCCTCTCCAGCCCCCAACCCTCTGCAGCCCCCAGCCCTCTCCAGCCCCAGCCCTCTCCAGCCCCCAGCCCTCTCCAGCCCAAGCCCTCTCCAGCCCCCAGTCCTCTCCAGCCCCCGGCCTCTCCAGCCCCAGCCCTCTCCAGCCCCCAGCCTCTCCAGCCCCCAGCCCTCTCCAGCCCCCAGCCCTCACCAGCCTCCAGCCTCTCCAGCCTCCAGCCCCCCTCTCCAGCCCCCAGCCCTCTCCAGCCCTCTCCAGTCTCCACCTTCTCCAGCCCCCAGCCCTCTCCAGCCCCAGCCCCCAGCCCTCTCCAGCCCAAGCCCTCTCCAGCCCCCAGTCCTCTCCAGCCCCCAGCCCTCTCCAGCCCCAGCCCTCTCCAGCCCCCAGCCTCTCCAGCCCCCAGCCCTCTCCAGCCCCCAGCCTCTCCAGCCCCCAGCCCTCTCCAGCCCTCTCCAGCCCCCAACCCTCTCCAGCCTCCAGCCCTCTCCAGCCCCCAGCCTCTCCAGCCCCCAACCCTCTCCAGCCCCCAACCCTCTGCAGCCCCCAGCCCTCTCCAGCCCCAGCCCTCTCCAGCCCCCAGCCCTCTCCAGCCCAAGCCCTCTCCAGCCCCCAGTCCTCTCCAGCCCCCGGCCTCTCCAGCCCCAGCCCTCTCCAGCCCCCAGCCTCTCCAGCCCCCAGCCCTCTCCAGCCCCCAGCCCTCACCAGCCTCCAGCCTCTCCAGCCTCCAGCCCCCCTCTCCAGCCCCCAGCCCTCTCCAGCCCTCTCCAGTCTCCATCTTCTCCAGCCCCCAGCCCTCTCCAGTCTCCACCTTCTCCAGCCCCCAGCCCTCTCCAGCCCCCATCCCTCTCCAGCCCCCATCCCTCTCCAGCCCCCATCCCTCTCCAGCCCCCAGCCTCTCCAGCCCCCAGCCCTCTCCAGCCTCCAGCCTCTCCAGCCTCCAGCCTCTCCAGCCCCCAGCCCTCTCCAGCCCCCACCTTCTCCAGCCCCGAGCCCTCTCCAGCCCCCATCCCTCTCCAGCCCCCAGCCCTCTCCAGCCCCCACCTTCTCCAGCCCCGAGCCCTCTCCAGCCCCCAGCCCTCTCCAGCCCCCAGCCCTCTCCAGCCCCCAGCCCTCTCCAGCCCCCAGCCCTCTCCAGCCCCCAGCCCTCTCCAGCCCCCAGCCCGCCCAAGCCCCAGCCCTCTCCAGTCCCCAGCCCTCTCCAGCCCCCAGCCCTCTCCAGCCCCCAGCCTCTCCAGCCCCCAGCCCTCTTCAGCCCCCAGCCCTCTCCCGTCCCCCAGCCTCTCCAGCCCCCAGCCCTCTCCAGCCCCCAGCCCTCTCCAGCCTCCAGCCCTCTCCAGCCCCCAGTCATCTCCAGCCCCCAGCCCTCTCCAGCCCCCAACCCTCTCCAGCCCCCAGCCCTCTCCAGACCCAAGCCTCTCCAGCCCCAACCCTATCCAGCCCCCAGCCCTCTCCAGCCCCAACCCTCTCCAGCCCCCAGCCTCTCCAGCCCCCAGCCCTCTCCAGCCCCCAACCCTCTCCAGCCCCCAGCCCTCTCTAGACCCCAGCCTCTCCAGCCTCAACCCTCTCCAGCCCCCAGCCCTCTCCAGCCCCAACCCTCTCCAGCCCCCAGCCTCTCCAGCCCCCAGCCCTCTCCAGCCCCCAGCCCTCTCCAGCCCCCAGCCCTCTCCAGCCCCCAGCCCTCTTTAGGCCCCAGCCCTCTTTAGGCCCCAGCCCCCACCCTCTCCAGCCCCAACCCTCTCCAGCCTCCAACCCTCTCCAGCCCCCAGCCCTCTCCAGACCCCATCCTCTCCAGCCCCAACCCTCTCCAGCCCCCAGCCCTCTCCAGCCCCAACCCTCTCCACCCCCCAGCCTCTCCAGCCCCAACCCTCTCCAGCCCCCAGCCCTCTCCAGCCCCCAACCCTCTCCAGCCCCCAGCCCTCTCCAGACCCCAGCCTCTCCAGCCCCCACCCTCTCCAGCCCCCAGCCCTCTCCAGCCCCAACCCCCTCCACCCCCCAGCCTCTCCAGCCCCAACCCTTTCCAGCCCCCAGCCCTCTCCAGCCCCAACCCTCTCCACCCCCCAGCCTCTCCAGCCCCAACCCTCTCCACCCCCCAGCCTCTCCAGCCCCCACCCTCTCCAGCCCCCAGCCCTCTCCAGCCCCAACCCTCTCCACCCCCCAGCCTCTCCAGCCCCAACCCTCTCCAGCCCCCAGCCGTCTCCAGCCCCAACCCTCTCCACCCCCCAGCCTCTCCAGCCCCCAGCCCTCTCCAGCCCCCAGCCCTCTCCAGCCCCCAGCCCTCTCCAGACCCCAGCCTCTCCAGCCCCCACCCTCTCCAGCCCCAGCGTCCCCTCACACCACAGCTCTCCACCTGCCTCTCAGCCACTAAGTCTAGGCAAACAAGGTCAAGATGATGACGTCACAAGACCTGACCTCTCTCTGATGTCCCCTTACCCCCTCCCCCCCTCTCTACCCCCGCTCCCCCCCTCCCCCCGTAACCCCCCCTCCCCCGTACCCCCCCCCCCCTCCCCCCTCCACGTTTTACCTTACATCTACACAAGACAAAAGACAAACAAGTTATAATCACAACACATTAATATTTCTTAACAGTCACCAGTAAACACATACAAGATTATAAACTATAAATGTGACACAAATAGTGAACAAATAATTACACGTGAATTGTTATTTTTGGTTATTTGACAGAAAAGTGCTGGTGAGAATAGTGAAGCTTGTAGACGAGGGAGCGACACCTTGTAGACGAGGGAGCGACACCTTGTAGACGAGGGAGCGACACCTTGTAGACGAGGGAGCGACACCTTGTAGACGAGGGAGCGACACCTTGTAGACGAGGGAGCGACACCTCCAACCTGTACACACCGACAATGTCTCTTCCTATGTAACTCCTATGTAACTCCTATGTAACTGCTATGTAACTCCTATGTAACTCCTATCTAACTCCAGCCTCTCCAGCCCCCAGCCCTCTCCAGCCCCCAGCCCTCTCCAGCCCCCAGCCCTCTCCAGCCCCCACCTTCTCCAGCCCCCAGCCCTCTCCAGCCCCCACCTTCTCCAGCCCCCAGCCCTCTCCAGCCCCCACCTTCTCCAGCCCCCAGCCCTCTCCAGCCCCCAGCCCTCTCCAGCCCCCAGCCCTCTCCAGCCCCCAGCCCTCTCCAGCCCCCAGCCCTCTCCAGCCCCCACCTTCTCCAGCCTCCAGCCCTCTCCAGCCCCCACCTTCTCCAGCCCCCAGCCCTCTCCAGCCCCCACCTTCTCCAGCCCCCAGCCCTCTCCAGCCCCCACCTTCTCCAGCCCCCACCTTCTCCAAACATAGTAACTGCTATGTAACTGCTATGTAACTGCTAGATCTATTACACAAAAAGTAAATTATTTCAACAATAGTATCCACAAATAGATTGTAGTTTTATTTAGTCCTATGAACCTTCAAATAATGCGCAAGGAAGCAAATTATCAGGAGAAAGTACCAGGCCAGTTTGACTACTTGGCACTTCGAAGGAACCTGAAGACAAGGAGCCAGAATAGAACACAAGGGACGATGAGCAATTACTTAGACCGTCGGGGATCGAACACCGGCTTGCAAGGAGTGAGCCCGACGTTGTACCCACCTGGCCAAGTGGCTAGACCTAAGATGATAGGTTCACACTCTACCACTACACAGGACATGAAGGACGTTGCTACAACAATGGCAGGAGATACAGCAACAGTAGAAATTACCCAAGACCCAACTGTGAGGTGGTTACCCAAGACCCAACTGTGAGGTAGTTGCCCAAGACCCAACTGTGAGGTGGTTACCCAAGACCCAACTGTGAGGTAGTTGCCCATGACCCAACTGTGAGGTGGTTACCCATGACCCAACTGTGAGGTAGTTGCCCATGACCCAAGTGTGAGGTGGTTACCCATGACCCAACTGTGAGGTAGTTGCCCATGACCCAACTGTGAGGTGGTTACCCATGACCCAACTGTGAGGTGGTTACCCAAGACCCAACTGTGAGGTGGTTACCCATGACCCAACTGTGAGGTGGTTACCCAAGACCCAACTGTGAGGTGGTTACCCAAGACCCAACTGTGAGGTGGTTACCCATGACCCAACTGTGAGGTGGTTACCCAAGACCCAACTGTAAGGTAGTTACCCATGACCCAACTGTGAGGTGGTTACCCAAGACCCAACTGTGAGGTGGTTACCCAAGACCCAACTGTGAGGTGGTTACCCATGACCCAACTGTGAGGTAGTTGCCCAAGACCCAACTGTGAGGTGGTTACCCAAGACCCAACTGTGAGGTGGTTACCCATGACCCAACTGTGAGGTGGTTACCCAAGACCCAACTGTGAGGTGGTTACCCAAGGCAGAACTGTGAGGTAGTTGCCCAAGACCCAACTGTGAGGTAGTTGCCCAAGACCCAACTGTGAGGTAGTTGCCCAAGACCCAACTGTGAGGTGGTTACCCAAGACCCAACTGTGAGGTGGTTACCCATGACCCAACTGTGAGGTGGTTACCCAAGACCCAACTGTGAGGTGGTTACCCAAGGCAGAACTGTGAGGTGGTTACCCAAGACCCAACTGTGAGGTGGTTACCCAAGACCCAACTGTGAGGTAGTTGCCCAAGACCCAACTGTGAGGTAGTTGCCCAAGACCCAACTGTGAGGTAGTTGCCCAAGACCCAACTGTGAGGTAGTTGCCCAAGACCCAACTGTGAGGTAGTTGCCCAAGACCCAACTGTGAGGTAGTTGCCCAAGACCCAACTGTGAGGTGGTTACCCAAGGCAGAATTGTGAGGTGGTTACCCAAGACCCAACTGTGAGGTGGTTACCCAAGACCCAACTGTGAGGTAGTTGCCCAAGACCCAACTGTGAGGTAGTTGCCCAAGACCTAACTGTGAGGTGGTTACCCAAGACCCAACTGTGAGGTGGTTACCCAAGACCCAACTGTGAGGTAGTTGCCCAAGACCCAACTGTGAGGTAGTTGCCCAAGACCTAACTGTGAGGTGGTTACCCAAGACCCAACTGTGAGGTAGTTACCCAAGACCCAACTGTGAGGTGGTTACCCAAGACCCAACTGTGAGGTAGTTACCCAAGACCCAACTGTGAGGTAGTTACCCATGACCCAACTGTGAGGTAGTTACCCATGACCCAACTGTGAGGTGGTTACCCAAGACCCAACTGTGAGGTGGTTACCCAAGACCCAACTGTGAGGTGGTTACCCAAGACCCAACTGTGAGGTGGTTACCCAAGACCCAACTGTGAGGTAGTTGCCCAAGACCTAACTGTGAGGTGGTTACCCAAGACCCAACTGTGAGGTAGTTACCCAAGACCCAACTGTGAGGTGGTTACCCAATACCCAACTGTGAGGTAGTTACCCAAGACCCAACTGTGAGGTAGTTACCCATGACCCAACTGTGAGGTAGTTACCCATGACCCAACTGTGAGGTGGTTACCCAAGACCCAACTGTGAGGTGGTTACCCAAGACCCAACTGTGAGGTGGTTACCCAAGACCCAACTGTGAGGTGGTTACCCAAGACCCAACTGTGAGGTGGTTACCCAAGACCCAACTGTGAGGTGGTTACCCAAGACCCAACTGTGAGGTGGTTACCCAAGACCCAACTGTGAGGTGGTTACCCAAGACCCAACTGTGAGGTGGTTACCCAAGACCCAACTGTGAGGTGGTTACCCAAGACCCAACTGTGAGGTGGTTACCCAAGACCCAACTGTGAGGTGGTTACCCAAGACCCAACTGTGAGGTGGTTACCCAAGACCCAACTGTGAGGTGGTTACCCAAGACCCAACTGTGAGGTGGTTACCCAAGACCCAACTGTGAGGTGGTTACCCAAGACCCAACTGTGAGGTGGTTACCCAAGACCCAACTGTGAGGTGGTTACCCAAGACCCAACTGTGAGGTGGTTACCCAAGACCCACTAAGCCATTACAACTATAAACTTAAAATTAAAGCTCTGGTACAACACCTACGCCCACACCAATGGCGCCCACACCAATGGCGCCCACACCAATGGCGTCCACACCAATGGTGCCCACACCAATGGCGCCCACACCAATGGCGCCCACACCAATGGCGTCCACACCAATGGCGTCCACACCAATGGTGCCCACACCAATGGCGCCCACACCAATGGCGCCCACACCAATGGCGTCCACACCAATGGCGTCCACACCAATGGTGCCCACACCAATGGTGTCCACACCAATGGTGCCCACACCAATGGTGCCCACACCAATGGTGTCCACACCAATGGTGCCCACACCAATGGTGTCCACACCAATGGTGCCCACACCAATGGTGCCCACACCAATGGCGCCCACACCAATGGCGCCCACACCAATGGCGTCCACACCAATGGCGTCCACACCAATGGTGCCCACACCAATGGTGTCCACACCAATGGTGCCCACACCAATGGTGCCCACACCAATGGCGTCCACACCAATGGCGTCCACACCAAAGGTGCCCACACCAATGGCGTCCACACCAATGGCGCCCACACCAATGGTGCCCACACCAATGGCGTCCACACCAATGGCGCCCACACCAATGGCGCCCACACCAATGGCGCCCACACCAATGACGCCCACACCAATGGCGCCCACACCAATGGCGCCCACACCAATGGCGCCCACACCAATGGTGCCCACACCAATGGCGTCCACACCAATGGCGTCCACACCAATGGCGCCCACACCAATGGCGCCCACACCAATGGCGCCCACACCAATGGCGCCCACACCAATGGCGCCCACACCAATGGCGCCCACACCAATGGAGCCCACCAAGATATACACCCGGAGCAGTCATATATGTGAGCACAGCACATGTGACCAAACATCACACCAGTCAACATACATATGACACATCACATCACATCATAGTGTCTGAATCACGCACACACCCAAACCGGTTGGGCCACTTCCCTGTAGTACTTCTGTACTATCCTGTAAACAATATTCAAGAATCTATAACAGAATTCAAGATCTTGAGATGATTCCGGGGCTTAGCGTCCCCGCGGCCCGGATCTCGATCAGATCTCCTTTGTGTTACACAACCCCCAGGAAGCAGACCGTAGCAGGTATTTAACTCCCAGGTACCTATTTACTGCTAGGTGAATAGAGCATCAGGGTGAAAGAAACTCTGCCCATTTGTTTCCGCCTCCGCCGGGGATCGAACCCGGAACCTTAGGACTACGAATCCCGAGCGCTGTCGGCTGTGGAGGCCGGGCTGGTCCACTCAGCCGTCAGGCCCCCATATATTTATAATGATGTGGTTATTATAATTATGTATATGTAGTTGTTACCAGTATTATTTGTTGTTGTATACATATATAGAGGGGATTATTGCTTCATAATATACCATGTTGATGACCTTACAATCACTTACAATCAGGCCAGTGCAAGAAAGGTGCTCTGAGGAGCAACACAGTGTTTCAGGAAGTATTCTCTGAAGTGTGACAACACTCAGTGGAACGTACTCACTGGTGTTCTGATGTTGTTATAGATTCAGCTACTCGGAACAAGTTGCAAGTAGCACGGGCTATGGTGAGCCCATGGGTGTTCTGAAGGGCGCCGGCGTACTTAAGGAAGCCTCGGTGTTCTGTGTAGTATGACAACACTCCATCAAGTGTGAGAGGGTTGTGTAGTGTGTGCTCAAGAGTACTCGAGTGTGTGAGTGTGCAGGAGAGTCCTGGGGCCAGATTCACGAAAGCACTTCCGCAAGCACTTACGAACCTGTACATCTTTCCTCAATCTTTGACGGCTTTGGTTACATTTATTAAACAGTTTACAAGCATGAAAACTTCCCATTCAACTGTTGTTATTGTTATAAACAGCCTCCTGGTGCTTCGGATATCATTACCTGTTTAATAATTGCAAACAAAGCCGTCAAAGATTGAGAAAAGATGTACAGGTTCGTAAGTACTTGCGTAAGTGCTTTCGTGAATCTGGCCCCAGGAGTGCTAACAAGCTGTGTGTGGAGTCAGCGTGACCCGTGACGGGGCAGGAGGGGAGGTCAAACACAGACACGGGGGAGGGTACAGGGGGTGTGGAGGGGAACTGGTAAGGGGGTTTGAAGGGACGTATAGAGTTGAGGGATGGGGAGGTGTAGAGGAATAGGTAGAGGTGTAGAAGGGTATGGGAGGGTTGGCTAGGTGATGGGTAGAGGTGGTGGAGGGGGGAGGGCAGGAGGGTAGTGACAGGTGAGAGAGAGAGAGAGAGAGAGAGAGAGAGAGAGAGAGAGAGAGAGAGAGAGAGAGAGAGAGAGAGAGAGAGAGAGAGAGAGAGAGAGAGAGAGAGAGAGAGAGAGGGAGAGAGAGTAGAAGCACTTGTGTTCTCTTGCCCCCACCGTGCCCATCTATTTAAAGAGGTTCTCCATGTCCACCTTCTCTGTTTCTCCCCCTCAGTATCTTGTATGTTTAGATCATATCTACCACTCACCACCACTGCCAACCACCACTACCAGTACTACTTGCTAACCAATAACACTTCTGTCTGTCTGTGTCTGTTCTCTCCAATCTTTGTTCCTCGAACTTACATACTCTAGATTTTCTGACTTAATCTATATTTTACTAGCACGCTTTCTTTATTTGTGTTTCGAATTCCCGTTTTCTAAACTGCATCTTGGCTTCTATATGACCAGGATTCATTGATCAAACAGTCATTGATTTCTAACTGTAAGGAGCAGGAAGCTATTAGGCTTATCGAAGAATCCCTATGAGGTAACTTCTGGATACATATTTCCTTCTAGGTGAACAGATGCATCAGGTGAAAGGAAACGTTGCCTAATTGTTTCTGTCACGCCGCGGGGACGAACCTGGAGCCATTATGGCTGTCGAACAACTACGCTGACTGATACTGTATGATGTACCAGTCAGTATCATTCTATGCTGATTGTATTAATGATACAGTATCATTCTACGCTGTGATTCATACTGTATTAGCCATACACAGTTGTGTACCATGGTAGAGTGTTATCATACTAGTGTTAGTGTCATCATACTTGTGTTAGTGTCATCATACTAATGTTAGTGTCATCATATTAGTGTCAGTGTCATCATACTAATGTTAGTGTCATCATACTTGTGTTAGTGTCATCATACTAATGTTAGTGTCATCATATTAGTGTCAGTGTCATCATACTAATGTTAGTGTCATCATACTTGTGTTAGTGTCATCATACTAATGTTAGTGTCATCATATTAGTGTCAGTGTCATCATACTAATGTTAGTGTCATCATACTTGTGTCAGTGTCATCATACTAATGTTAGTGTCATCATACTTGTGTCAGTGTCATCATACTAATGTTAGTGTCATCATACTTGTGTCAGTGTCATCATACTAATGTTAGTGTCATCATATTAGTGTTAGTGTCATCATACTAATGTTAGTGTCATCATACTTGTGTTAGAGTCATCATACTATTGTTAGTGTCATCATACTAGTGTTAGTGTCATCATACTTGTGTTAGTGTCATCATACTTGTGTTAGTGTCATCATACTAGTGTTAGTGTCATCATACTAGTGTTAGTGTCATCATACTAGTGTTAGTGTCATCATACTAGTGTTAGTGTCATCATACTTGTGTTAGAGTCATCATACTATTGTTAGTGTCATCATACTAGTGTTAGTGTCATCATACTAGTGTTAGTGTCATCATACTAGTGTTAGTGTCATCATACTAGTGTTAGTGTCATCATACTAGTGTTAGTGTCATCATACTTGTGTTAGAGTCATCATACTATTGTTAGTGTCATCATACTAGTGTTAGTGTCATCATACTAGTGTTAGTGTCATCATACTAGTGTTAGTGTCATCATACTAGTGTTAGTGTCATCATACTAGTGTTAGTGTCATCATACTAGTGTTAGTGTCATCATACTAGTGTTAGTGTCATCATACTAGTGTTAGTGTCATCATACTTGTGTTAGTGTCATCATACTAGTGTTAGTGTCATCATACTAGTGTTAGTGTCATCATTCTAGTGTTAGTGTCATCATACTTGTGTTAGTGTCATCATACTAGTGTTAGTGTCATCATACTAGTGTTAGTGTCATCATACTAGTGTTAGTGTCATCATACTAGTGTTAGTGTCATCATACTAGTGTTAGTGTCATCATACTAGTGTTAGTGTCATCATACTAGTGTTAGTGTCATCATACTAGTGTTAGTGTCATCATACTAGTGTTAGTGTCATCATACTAGTGTCAGTGTCATCATACTAGTGTTAGTGTCATCATACTTGTGTTAGTGTCATCATACTAGTGTCAGTGTCATCATACTAGTGTTAGTGTCATCATACTAGTGTTAGTGTCATCATACTAGTGTTAGTGTCATCATACTAGTGTTAGTGTCATCATACTAGTGTACTAGTGAGGCCGGAGTCTGGTGTTAACAACTGGGGTATGGATGTAGGTGTGGGTGTAGGTGTGGGTGTGGGTGGTGTGGGTGTGGGTGTAGGTGTGGGTGGTGTGGGTGTGGGTGGTGTGGGTGTAGGTGTAGGTGTGGATGTTGTAGGTATTAGTGTGGGTGTAGGTGTGAGTGTGGGTGTAAGAACACAGGGGTCAAGTGCTCGCTGTTACACCCCCGCCTTCCTAATGTATGAGATAAGCCTTATCTCTAGTTAAGTCTTGTATGTTGGATCTTGTTGTTAACTCTCTGTACCTCGTTGTTAACTCCCTGTATATAACCTACACAGGATATAACCTATATAGGTGTGATAAGAAAATTAGGTCACATGGAGGAGTGGGTCTGTATATTAGGGAAGACCTTGTATGCTCGGAGCTCCTTAACATTACAAATGAGGTTGTAGAGGTACTGGGATTAAAAATAGAGAAAATAAATTAGTAATTATTCTAATACAAACCGCCAGATGCAACGGCCGAGGAATTCACAGAACAGATAAACAAAATAGAGAATAGCCTTGATAATTTGGAGAACCCGACTCCTGATATTATATTCCTAGGTGCCTTCAACTTGCCTAGTCTCAGATGGAGAATAGCAAACAATAATATTATACCAGGAAATCTATCGGGACCTAACCAACCACAGATTAGAGAACTACTTAGATTCGGTGACAAATTTTCACTCAACCAGCAGATATCGGAGCCAACGAGAAATGAAAATATTCTAGATCTGGGGCCAGATTCAGGAAGGTACTTACGAAGGTTTTTCTTCTTAGCTACGAATGTTTTCCTTCTTAGCGCCTTCGTGGCGGCTACGTCGGTATTCAGGTAGCTACACTAAGTCGAAACACCTTCGTAAGTTTGGTCCGGGATCTAAGTGTGGTTTCGACCACTCGTAGCTTTACGTAAACTGGATATAACTCAATTTTTCTCTACTACATAACACTGGGATCGATTTTAATATAACAAAAGATTATTAGCTGGCGAATCTCGTGAAGAGGAGTCCTTCGTGTTAGTTATATATGCATTCTCTGCTTGAAACTTGAAGTAAATATGTCTTTTATGATAGAATTAGTTTTATAATAGCAAGATATTATACCAGTAGTTATTAAGTAAATAAACACTGGTGAACATGATATATGAGAGAAGGTTATGAGCCCTGCCTGATGGGATCATTTACTATCACCAAATGCCCCTGTTCACCTAGTAGTAAGGGTGTACCTTAGCTATACATACACATTTTTTATTTATTTTATTTGGTTTTATTTTGAAATTAAATCTGGGTGAGACATAAAAGAAAAATATCCTACACAAATGATGTTAGGTTAGGGTAAAAACTTCTCATTGAATACTTAAAGCTATAAGCGCTATGTCATGGGTTCGTATCCTGGCCGGGGAGGATTTACTGGGCGCAATTCCTTAACTGTAGCCTCTGTTTAACGCAACAGTAAAATGTGTACTTGGATGAAAAAACGATTCTTCGCGGCAGGGGATCGTATTCCAGGGACCTGCCCGAAACGCTACGCGTACTAGTGGCTGTACAAGAATGTAACAACTCTTGTATATATCTCAAAAAAAAAAAAAAAATAAAATAAATAAATAAATAATTATGACTATATGGACTGTTAAAGAAGAGAGAGGGAAGTAGGGGTTCAAGACTTCTTCCTGTTACACAACTTGGGTGTGTGGACCCAGTAATTATCAAAAGAAGGCACCATGCCGGGAAGGCTATGTAGCAGTAAGGCAGTGAGGTGAGGCAGCTACTTATTTGAGGAATGCTTATTTTATTTACCTTATAAGCTGAGGCAGCCTATTTTATTTGAGGAATGCTCAGCTGATTCCTCTACATTTAGCATGGAACAAATTTTGTGTCCAAGACCTCTTCCTGTTACACAATTTGGCTGTGTAACAATCAGTAAGTAATTATCAAAAGAAGGGACCAAGCTGGGAAGGCTGTGTTGCACCATTGTGTGTAGCAATAAACCTAATTTTTTTTAACAAAAAATGCACCTGTGAGAAACAAATCCTGTCAGCTGTAAAAATATTGATGCAGTTATTTAAATAAAAAATATAATGAAAGAAATATTACTGGTTTATTTTTATCCTATCTTTTTGTACTATACAGTACAGTATATCCAAAGAAGTGAAAAATTGAGACATAATGCACAATTTAATGAATGATTCAAAAGAAATATGACTACTGTATTACATATCAACAAGAGATCTTAATGATCCATGGTTAACATGATTTAATAAGGATAATATTGGTAATAACACAAACTATAATTTAAAATCTTTATTACTGATATATTTTGTATTAAGAAGCTTAGGTATACACAGCAATGTGCTGCTACCCTATTCTGTATGGAAGATTACACAGTGTAGATAAAAAACTAGCTATAAGTTCATCTAATACTCCCATCTCACAGGATGGTTAGTGATACATGGGATCAGGGGAGAAAATATCAGTCTCAATACAAAAACAAATCAACTCTGACTAAACAATAACTTCACAATTTTCACAAGAGGTAAGCACTGAATCATGGAAACATTATATCTACTCTTACTAGTTTCTACAAGACTCTTCTCAAACAATGTATTTTTTTTAATTAACATGTTTAGGTATACACAGCAATGTGCTGCTTCCCTATTCTGTATGAAGGCCCACACAGTGTAGATCAAAAACCAGCTACAAGCTCATCCAACATCCTCACCTCACAGGATGGCCAGTCATACATGGAAACAGGAGAGAACAAAATACTTAAGGCTGATCTATTAGCCTCCACTGGCAAAATCTGGGTGCAGCACAAGAATATCTTCCAATATTCCTGAGTGTATGATATAATTACAGAGCTCAAAGTGCCTCATACCATTTGGTATGAAGTCACTGATAACAGGGCAATCACAGATATAGTGTTGGAGAGTATGTCCTCTCAAGTAGGACTGAAAACATGTTTTTTTTTTACCCAGATGGTTAAAACCCATGAAACAGTCTACCCGCTGAAGCCGTACCTGCCAAAATCCAGCTAGAAAATATCATTAGGACAAGTGGCGGGACTTAACAAGCCCCTGGCTTTTTGTCCTCGTCGAGGCCACTATATAGTTAGTGGCCCTTGGGTAAATTTAGGTAAATAAATACGTAAATAGATACCGACAAGGGGAGCTATACACTATCTCTTAGAATTACGTAGGTAAACAAAAAATGTAACATATTTGTATACTACAATGTCGGTGCTGACTGTTCAAGTTGAAAAAAACATTGTTTTACTTCAAAAAATTCTAATTTTATAAGAAAATTCGACGTAAATATGTCGCAAGTGGTCACGGATAAGCTCCGATATGGCAGAGTCGTGATTGGCCAAACTAAAAGCCTACTGACATCTAGCGAGACCCAAGTGAACTACTTAGAAATCTTCGTAAGTTTACTTCTCTGAATCGCACTTTGGCGCGTTCTAAGCGGGCACTTAGGAACCTTCGTAGCAAACCTACTTACGAAGAAATACATGGAGCTTCGTGAATCTAGGTCCAGGTCTTTACGAACAATGAAGACATTATCAGGGACATTACGATATCAGATATCACATACCCAGATCACAAGCTCATTGAAGTGCAAACGACCATCAATACTCAGAATAGACCCAAAACGTTGATGAAGCGAGAGGGGTTATTCAGTAAATTCAATTTAATAATAAAAGGATTGACTGGGAGAAAATAAACAGGGAACTTACAAACATTCCATGGGGAACTGTTCTAAGTAATACAAGTCCTACAGAAGGAATAGAAAAACTGACTTTGGAAGCGTATCAAGTCTGTCTGAAACATGTTCCTTTCAGGAAAGTCAGAAAAAGATCCAACGTAGAAAGAGAACGCAGACGACACTATAAAAGAAGGAAAACAAAAACGGAAATGCTTAAGCAGACACGACTTTCCCGTCTAAGAAGGAATAATTTAAATAAGGAGATTGAAGAAATCAAGCGGAAATTGAAACACTCATATGAAACTGAAGAAAGGCAGTTAGAACAGAAAGCAATTCAGGAAATAAAGAAAAATTCAAAATACTTCTTCACATATGCCAAATGAAAAGCAAAAACCACTGCCAGTATTGGACCTGTTCGGACAAGTGAAGGTTCATACACAGAGGATGACAAAGAAATTTGTGAAATCCTAAAAAAGCAGTATGAGGACATGTTTAGCACTCCAATAAACAACATGAAAGTGGAAGATCCAGACAATTTCTTTATGCGGGATATCCTAACCCCTGTAAATATAACTGATATCAACACGAGCGTACTAGACTTTGAAAGAGAAATTGAAAACATGCCCATGCTCTCTGCCCCGGGTCCAGATTCATGGAATTCAATATTTGTAAAGAAATGCAAAGTGCCGGTAGCACAGGCACTCAGTATAGTGTGGAGGAAGAGCTTGGACACAGGGGAGATACCAGATGCACTTAAAGTAGCAGACATTGCCCCTCTACACAAGGGAGGGAGCAAAGCATTGGCAAAGAATTATAGACCAGTTGCACTAACATCGCACATCATAAAAGTATTTGAGAGAGTGATTAGGAGTCAGGTCACCAATTTCATGGAGACCAATGACCTTCACAACCCAGGCCAACATGGATTTCGAGCGGGAAGATCGTGCCTCTCACAGCTACTTGATCACTACGACAAAGTCACTGAGGCATTAGAAGAAAAACAGAATGCTGATGTGATATTCACGGACTTCGCAAAGGCTTTCGATAAATGTGACCATGGCGTGATAGCACACAAAATGAAGTCAATGGGAATAACCGGTAAAGTAGGACGCTGGATACTCAGTTTTCTATCAAACATGACTCAGCGAGTAACAGTCAACCATATAAAATCGAGTCCGAGCGAAGTTAAAAGCTCTGTACCTCAGGGTACAGTTCTTGCACCGCTGTTTATCCTTATTCTCATATCAGATATAGACAAAAACACAAGTCACAGCTTCGTATCATCCTTTGCAGACGACACAAAAATCAGTATGAAAATTACCTCGGCTGAAGACATTGAAAAACTTCAAGCGGATATTAATAAAGTTTTCGACTGGGCATCAGAAAATAACATGATGCTTAACAGTGATGAATTCCAGTTACTCAGGTATGGTAAAAATGAGGACTTTAGACATAATACAGGGTACAAAACACAATCAAATGTGCCCATAGTAGGAAAACAGCATGTCAAGGATTTGGGAATAATGATGTCTGACGACCTAACGTTTAGGGAGCATAACCAAGCAAATATTGCGTCAGCCAGAAAAATGATAGGATGGATTACGAGAACTTTCAAATCCAGGGATCCCATCACAATGGTTGTACTCTTCAAGTCACTTGTGTTGTCCCGTCTTGAGTACTGCTCAGTACTCACTTCCCCCTTCAGAGCAGGAGAGATTGCCGATATAGAGGGAATACAGAGAACATATACGGCACGCATAGAAAGCACCTAAATTATTGGGATCGTCTCAAAGCCCTCAAAATGTACTCACTAGAAAGAAGACGAGAGAGATACGAAATAATATACCCACGGAAAATACTGGAGGGCCAGGTCCCAAATCTACACAGTAAAATAACAACATACTGGAGTAAACGATATGGAAGAAAATGCAGGATAGAACCAGTGAAGAGCAGAGGTGCCATAGGCACAATCAGAGAACACTGTATGAACATCAGAGGTCCGCGGTTGTTCAACACCCTCCCAGCAAGCATCAGAAATATTGCCGGAACAACCGTGGACATCTTCAAGAGGAAACTAGATTGTTTCCTCCAAAGAGTACCGGACCAACCGGGCTGTGGTGGGTATGTGGACCTGCGGGCCGCTCCAAGCAACAGCCTGGTGGACCAAACTCTCACAAGTCGAGCCTGGCCTCGGGCCGGGCTTGGGGAGAAGAACTCCCAGAACCCCATCAACCAGGTATCACTGTTAACTCTGTACCGTGGACGGACCGTGACAAGTGGTTCATGCTGCGGTCTAATGTGTCGCGTCCGCCAGTGTCCGCCAGTGTCCACCAGTGTCCATCAGTGTCCACCAGAGTCCACCAGTGTCCACCAGTGTCCACCAGTGTCCGCAAGTGTCCACCAGTGTCTATCAGTGTCCACCAATGTCCACAAGAGTCCACCAGTGCCCACCAGTGTCCATCAGTGTCCACCAGTGTCCGCAAGTGTCCACCAGTGTCCATCAGTGTCCACCAGTGTCCACCAGTGTCCATCAGTGTCCACCAGTGTCCTCCAGTGTCTATCAGTGTCATCCAGTGTCCTCCAGTGTCCACCAGTGTCCTCCAGTGTCCACCAGTGTCCGCCAGTGTCCACCAGTGTCCGCCAGTGTCCACCAGTGTCCACCAGTGTCCGCCAGTGCCCACCAGTGTCCACCAGTGTCCACAAGTGTCCGCCAGTGCCCACCAGTGTCCTCCAGTGTCCATCAGTGTCCACCAGTGTCCATCAGTGTCCACCAGTGTCCGCCAGTGTCCGCCAGTGTCCACCAGTGTCCTCCAGTGTTCGCCAGTGTCCACCAGTGTCCATCAGTGTCCACCAGTGTCCACCAGTGTCCGCCAGTGTCCACCAGTGTCCACCAGTGTTCGCCAGTGTCCACCAGTGTCCGCCAGTGCCCACCAGTGTCCTCCAGTGCCCACCAGTGTCCGCCAGTGTCCACCAATGTCCATCAGTGCCCACCAGTGTCCGCCAGTGCCCACCAGTATCCACCAGTGCCCACCAGTGTCCGCCAGTGCCCACCAGTGTCCACCAGTGCCCACCAGTGTCCACCAGTGTCCACCAGTGTCCATCAGTGTCCACCAGTGTCCATCAGTGTCCACCAGTGTCCACCAGTGTCCGCCAGTGTCCGCAAGTGTCCACCAGTGTCCATCAGTGTCCACCAGTGTCCACCAGTGTCCACCAGTGTCCGCCAGTGTCCACCAGTGTCCGTCAGTGTCCACCAGTGTCCATCAGTGTCCACCAGTGTCCATCAGTGTCCACCAGTGTTCGCCAGTGTCCACCAGTGTCCACCAGTGTCCACCAGTGTCCACCAGTGTCCATCAGTGTCCACCAGTGCCCACCAGTGTCCACCAGTGTCCATCAGTGTCCATCAGTGTCCACCAGTGTCCATCAGTGTCCACCAGTGTCCACCAGTGTCCATCAGTGTCCACCAGTGTCCATCAGTGTCCACCAGTGTCCACCAGTGCCCACCAGTGTCCACCAGTGTCCATCAGTGTCCATCAGTGTCCACCAGTGTCCACCAGTGTCCGCCAGTGTCCGCAAGTGTCCATCAGTGTCCACCAGTGTCCATCAGTGTCCACCAGTGTCCACCAGTGTCCACCAGTGTCCGCCAGTGTCCACCAGTGTCCGCCAGTGTCCGCAAGTGTCCATCAGTGCCCACCAGTGTCCACCAGTGTCCACCAGTGTCCATCAGTGTCCATCAGTGTCCACCAGTGTCCCCCAGTGTCCATCAGTGTCCACCAGTGTCCATCAGTGTCCACCAGTGTCCATCAGTGTCCATCAGTGCCCACCAGTGTCCATCAGAGTCCCCCAGTGTCCATCAGTGTCCCCCAGTGTCCATCAGTGTCCATCAGTGTCCCCCAGTGTCCATCAGTGTCCCCCAGTGTCCATCAGTGTCCATCAGTGTCCATCAGTGTCATGCTGTATTCCTTCCTCAGTGACAAGTGTATCAATGGCCTTGAATCCTCGGGGGATAGAACGCCGGCCTGCATTGCGCTCTACCGTCCAGCCCAAGTGGTGCAGGTGAGAGCTGCCTCCCTCCTGACCGTGACAGTCTCCTCCCTCTCGCTTCCATCACCACCTTGACGAGTAGCGGGGGAGGGGAGGGCGCCCTTTGAGTGCCTCCATCACACTTGGGGTGAGCCCTCTCGCTCTCTCCCTCCCTCTCTCTCTCTCTCCCACTCTCTCCCTCCCATCACCCCCCCTCCTCCTCCCACGGCAGTGGGAAATGAGGAATGATGACGGGAAATGAGAAAGGTGGGAGGGAGACTGAGAGGAGAAATGAAGAAGAGAGAGGTAATGAGGGACAAAGGTGGAGATGGAAGATGAAGAGAGATGGAGGCTGCAGGAGACAGAGGGGCGCCCCGCGCGCGCCCTCTGACTCCTGCAGGAAGGTATTGATCTGCCCCCGTGGGTGTCCCGAGCCGGGGCCTGGCCACCAGAGCCTCTACAGGTCACACTGGGAGCCTCTTGTGTTCCTCACGCTGAGTCTTCTTACCTGCCTCGCGCTGCCTGTGTGGCTGGACTCACCTATGTGTGTGCCTGCAGGATCGAGCTCGGCTCCTAGCACCGCCTTCCGAATGTTCTTAGATTAATGACTTATTTCTGACGCTTTATCATATTTACATTTAAAAAGTTTACTCCATTCACCTCCAGTGACGTGTACGTCTAAATTATTCCACTTGCTGACAGTTCTTATCACTCAAAACGTCTTTCTGACGTCGCTGTGACTCATTTGCGTCTCTAGTTTCCATCTATGACCGTCTCGTTCTGTTGTTCCTGGTTTTGAACAACAGTGTTTTGCCTACTTTGTCAGTTTTCCTTAGAATCTTGTATGTCGTCATCATGTCCCCCTTATCTCTCTTTTCCTCTAGTGTGGTAAGGTAAAGTTCCCTCAGTCTTTCCTCATAGTTCAATGACCTCAGGAACGAGTCTCAATGCATATATTTGAACCTTTTCTAGTTACTCCTTGTCCGTTTTCAAAGGTGTGTGTGTGTGCGTGTGTACTCACCTAATTGTGCTTGCGGGGGTTGAGTTCTGGCTCTTTGGTCCCGCCTCTCAACCGTCAATCAACAGGTGTACAGGTTTCTGAGCCTACTGGGCTCTATCATATCTACTGTGTATGGAGTCAGCCTCCACCACATCACTTCCTAATGCATTCCATTTGTCAACCACTCTGACACTAAAAAAGTTCTTTCTAATATCTCTGTGGCTCATTTGGGCACTCAGTTTCCACCTGTGTCCCCTAGTGCGTGTGCCCCTTGTGTTAAATAGCCTGTCTTTATCTACCCTATCAATTCCCTCATGTGTGTGTGCGTGTGTGTGCGTATGTGCGTGCGTGTGCGTGTAGGTGCGTGCCTGTGTGTGTGTTTACTACTACACTTTGTGTGCCTGCATGATCGGCCTCTTAAGTCTTGGAACCCGCCATTCTAACCGTCGGTTGTCTAATGTACTGACTCCCAACCTATTTTTCCACTGGGAGTCTGCATACACACACACATATAACTGAGTGAATGGTCCAACAAATGGCTGTTGAAGTTCAACCCGAGTAAATGCAAAGTAATGAAACTAGGCAGTGGAAACAGGAGGCCAAACACAGGATACAGAATAGGAGATGAAGTACTTAATGAAACAGACAGAGAGAAAGATCTAGGAGTTGATATCACACCAAACCTGTCTCCTGAAGCCCACATAAAAAGAATAACGTCTGCGGCATATGCGAGGCTGGCTAACATCAGAACAGCGTTCAGGAATCTGTGTAAGGAATCATTCAGAATCTTGTATACCACATATGTAAGACCAACCCTGGAGTATGCGGCCCCAGCATGGAGCCCGTATCTTGTCAAGCTCAAGACGAAGTTGGAAAAAGTCCAAAGGTATGCCACTAGGCTAGTCCCAGAACTAAGAGGCATGAGTTACGAGGAAAGGCTGCGGGAAATGCACCTTACGACACTGGAAGACAGAAGAGTAAGGGGGAGACATGATCACAACTTGCAAAATCCTCAGAGGAATCGACCGGGTAAACAAGGATAAACTATTCAACACTGGAGGGACGCGAACAAGGGGACACAGGTGGAAACTGAGTACACACATGAGCCACAGAGACGTTAGAAGAAACTTTTTCAGTGTCAGAGTAGTTACAGATGGAAGGCATTAGGCAGTGATGTGGTGGAGACTGACTCCATACACAGTTTTAAATGTAGATATGATAGAGCCCAGTAGGCTCAGGAATCTGTACACCAGTTGATTGACAGTTGAGAGGCGGGACCAAAGAGCCAGAGCTCAACCCCCGCAAGCACAACTAGATGAGTACAACTAGGTGAGTACACACACACACACACACACGCATATATATAAATAAATATATATATATATATATATATATATATATATATATATATATATATATATATATATATATATATATATATATATATATATATATATATATATATATATATGCATATCAACTGCATATATTTCTCTCTAACATACCCACACACACCCAGCCCGTAACAGCTGTCTTAACTCCCAGGTACCTATTTAATACTAGGTGAACACACGCATTAGGGTGAAAGGAAGCCCAACCGCTTCCTTTCGATAAGCGGTTGGTCGATACTCGACGATACTCTTGTGTACCGACCTCGTAACCCACTATTGCGTGCACGCACGTGTGGGTGTTGCGTGCACGCACGTGTGGGTGTTGCGTGCACGCGCGTGTGGGTGTTGCGTGCACGCACGAGTGGGTGTTGCGTGCACGCACGTGTGGGTGTTGTGTGCACGCACGTGTGGGTGTTGCGTGCACGCGCGTGTGTGTATGCTTGTATAAGAGTCAGTGACAGTGAGGCACTCATGGGGGGATGGCACTACCTGTAATTAAGACGTACTGGCGTGCCCTTGGTGAGGGCCACTAGAGGGGTGCCACCACCACCATGAGGGCCACTAGAGGGGTGCCACCACCACCATGAGGGCCACTAGAGGGGTGCCACCACCATCATGAGGGCCACTAGAGGAGTGCCACCACCACCATGAGGGCCACTAGAGGGGTGCCACCACCACCATGAGGGCCACTAGAGGGGTGCCACCACCACCATGAGGGCCACTAGAGGGGTGCCACCACCACCATGAGGGCCACTAGAGGGGTGCCACCACCACCACGAGGACCACTAGAGGGGTGCCACCACCACCATGAGGACCACTAGAGGGGTGCCACCACCACCATGAGGACCACTAGAGGGGTGCCACCACCACCATGAGGGCCACTAGAGGGGTGCCACCACCACCATGAGGACCACTAGAGGGGTGCCACCACCACCATGAGGACCACTAGAGGGGTGCCACCACCACCATGAGGGTCACTAGAGGGGTGCCACCACCATCATGACGGCCACTAGAGGGTGCCACCACCATCATGAGGGCCACTAGAGGGTGCCACCACCATCATGAGGGCCACTAGAGGGGTGCCACTACCATCATGACGGCCACTAGAGGGTGCCACCACCATCATGAGGGCCACTAGAGGGTGCCACCACCATCATGACGGCCACTAGAGGGGTGCCACCACCATCATGACGGCCACTAGAGGGTGCCACCACCATCATGAGGGCCACTAGAGGGGTGCCACCACCATCATGAGAGCCACTAGAGGGGAGCCACCACCACCATGAGGGCCACTAGAGGGGTGCCACCACCATCATGACGGCCACTAGAGGGTGCCACCACCATCATGAGGGCCACTAGAGGGGTGCCACCACCATCATGAGAGCCACTAGAGGGGAGCCACCACCACCATGAGGGCCACTAGAGGGGTGCCACCACCACCATAAGGGGCCACTAGAGGGGTGCCACCACCACCATGAGAGCCACTAGAGGAGTGCCAACACCACCATGAGGGGCCACTAGAGGGGTGCCACCACCATCATGAGGGCCACTAGAGCGGTGCCACCACCGTCATGAGGGCCACTAGAGGGGTGCCACCACCATCATGAGAGCCACTAGAGGGGTGCCACCACCATCATGAGAGCCACTAGAGGGGTGCCACCACCATCATGAGAGCCACTAGAGGGGTGCCAACACCACCATGAGGGCCACTAGAGGGGTGCCACCACCATCATGAGGGCCACTAGAGCGGTGCCACCACCGTCATGAGGGCCACTAGAGGGGTGCCACCACCATCATGAGAGCCACTAGAGGGGTGCCACCACCATCATGAGAGCCACTAGAGGGGTGCCACCACCACCATGAGGGCCACTAGAGGGGTGCCACCACCGTCATGAGGGCCACTAGAGGGGTGCCACCACCATCATGAGAGCCACTAGAGGGGTGCCACCACCACCATGAGGGCCACTAGAGGGGTGCCACCACCACCATGAGGGCCACTAGAGGAGTGCCACCACCACCATGAGGGCCACTAGAGGGGTGCCACCACCATCATGAGAGCCACTGTTCCTCATGACCTTTCCTCTCCCTCCTGCAGTACTGCGGTACGAGGGTATACACAGTTGGTGTTTACGGCCTAGTAACCTGGTGACATCAAGAAACGCCTGAGATGACGTGAGCAATGATGGAAGACGAGATTCACCTGTTCTGCAAACAAGCAACCCGCCTCTACGACCTTCTGACACCACTCCTGCTAAGAGACACCGTTGGTACATCCAGTCCTGCTCTGCTGTGGTCATCTGCGACAAGTTTAACATCAAGACTACCGTGTGAACTGTGATTGATACGAAGGCGTGTGGACTGTCGAGAGCAAGATTAATGGCCGAAGTAACAGTATTCTACAGCTGTCACTTGGCACTCCGCTCTACTACACTCTGTCGTCATTCAGGAGTACCGGATGGGAGTACAAGAGGACCAGGTATTGATGTCTACACATGGGGAGAAGCAAGATCGACACCGTCATCGTCAGCGACTACATTCAGCATCCAGCAGCATCGATTTTTTTTTTTCGATTACTCAATATGAACAATTGATACAAACAACAAAGTTGGCTCTGAACATCTGTGTAAAGAACATCTGGACACTTTTGTTTAAATGTTGAAAAACAGTTAGAATCACAATATTTTTTTAAATGTTGAAAAACAGATTTAAAATAATTCTGGTATAATATATGAATTTTACTCTATAAATTGGTCAGTAATCAAAATCGAAGCCCCTGTGTAATTGTCTCAGCCCAGAACAAACGGTTATGGAAAATTATGTTGTGCTATTTTTTGCAGAATGTTTGAACACATGAGAGGCGGACCAATATAAACATTGACACTTCTAGTGAGTGAGAACACTTGGCTGTACAGTCAGCCGTAACCTGTGATATAGTATAGGAATTTTTTTTATATTTTTAGATACATGTAATAAACGTTAGGTGTGTTCCTTAACATGTCAAGGTTGACATTGATGGGGAGTGGTTAGTACACGGATGTGAACTTGATAGTTCCGTAGTACGCTCCCGGATGACTGAAAGTTCAGTCTGATGATATAACTTTAATGTTTGTTTGAGCACGGTGTGGCCGGCTCTAGAGGACACATGGACTTGGCTAGTGAAGAGCCAAGAGAGTTTAATAGCTAGTTTTTTATGGTAGAGTAGGGACATGTTATTTAGCTATGTCAGTAAGGATAGGATGTATGTTTCCTGATATTAGAGGATTGCTGTCAGTTGACAGCTGAGAAATTTATGAAATATGAACATGTTTATTATGATGTTGGACTATTATTTGTCAAATTTTATTAGTTAGGTTAGCTTTTGTTTGTGGCATGAGTTGAATTGTGGGTTTGGATACTAAACCTCGTGAATTTTAACAAATTAACAAGGTTTACTAAGTGCTTGTGCGGGGGGGGGGTTGTAACAAACTAGGCTGTTGTAAGAATTATCCAGAGTGGTTTATCGACAAAAGAGAATGGGAAGCTGAGCCGCATGGTGACCTGACCCCCAGGGGAATTCGCGGTGGAAATAACCGACCCTTTGTTCATAGCTGCGTATAATGAATCATCCTATAGTATTCAGTAATTTAGAGAAAATTAGCCTTTATTCATTTTTATTAAAATTGTATTGTATAATAGTACTGGATACAATATCAAGAGTATTCTAATTATTGAGTTTAAGTCACCATCAGTGACGTCACGAATCAGATCTAACTTTTAAAGCGGAGTGACCGGCGGTCATAGGTCATCAGGGGTTGACAGGTCTACTATTTCTCAAAGTTTTAATAACCATTTTTGTGATTGGGAACAGCTCTGCCGTTAGATGTTTGTAATTTAATTCAGTAAAATAATTCAACCAGTCTGGATCAATTAAGTACAACAGAGTTTAATTGTTATAACTTAACCTTGCTAAAGTAACTGGGTAAGCGATGCGGAACAATACAATACTCTGTCTGGGGTAGTCCAGACAAGGAAAAAATCAGTGTGAATACGGGAGCAGCTGGGAGAGGTCAACCATCTTACCTCTCCCCAAGACCAGCACAACATCTTAGCTGGAAAACATAGAGGTATAGTTGCTATGGTTATGTATAGAAATAGTCTTCTCATTTGCCATTCAGGTCAAGTAGGGAGTGTTAAAGTGATAGGGAGTGAACACATTTAGATTTTGTTTTAGTTTTCTTTTAATAAATTAAATTTGTTATTAATTTGCATTTTATTGTTTCCATTTGGTTATGTGTATACTTGTCCTGGTCACGTGGTCCACACGAGGCAGAGTTGTATTGGGCGCCGATTCTAACATCGAATCGGAATTATCATTACCGTGTAATTTATTCCACACTCAAGGTCATCGTATATAGTGGGGATCAAGCCCCAAGGTTGATTAATTAGCGTGATCGATCCAGACCTCGATCATTGCTCTGTAGAGCTGGTCTGGTGGTGGCAGCATAGAGGCGACTCTAGGGTTTTGTTCAGAGCTTAGGTCACGTCATACTGGGTGTAGAATCCTAAGTCGGTCAATCGTCTTAGGACCACGTGGCGTGGAGTTGGCTTTGGTAAAAGTTTTGGAGTCCCTTGGTAGAGAATAATAAGTAAGAATACGGGTAGAGGGAGTAGAAAGAAGGAAGTAAAGAGAGAGGAACCCAAACTCGTGTTACACCTCTCATGTTTACACGTGTTGACGTCTCTCATGTTTACACGTGTTGATGTTTCTCATGTTTGCACGTGTTGATGTCTCATGTTTACACGTGTTGATGTCTCTCATGTTTACACGTGTTGATGTCTCATGTTTACACGTGTTGATGTCTCTCATGTTTACACGTGTTGACGCCTCTCATGTTTACACGTGTTGACGCCTCTCATATTTACACGTGTTGACGTCTCTCAAAAGAGCTCCATTAACTCCATGTCAAAATTCATATCAAAAATAAAAAAAATAACTCCATGTGACATAGCTCCATGTCAAAAGATCTACCCCCATTACCAATTTATCAATACAAAATATGTATTTCATGTATAATATTCCCACCACAACTAAGGACACATACACTAACATTCCTCTAAGGACAAGAGACCCAAAATATCTAAATAAACTGTATAAGGGAAGGTTGCAGGTCTTGCTGTGGCTCTCTAAGTGTTCTATTTGAGTCCGTGTTCAAGAAGTTTCCCGTTTTCTGAGAGTTTGTTTACAAGGGGTTACCTAAGTGTGTCCCTTTAGGGACGCGGGGGAAGTGGCCACCCCCCCTTTCCCCTCCCCTTAGGTGGGGGGGGGGAGGGGGGTAAGACAGTAGCATGCATTAGGCGATTGGATGACGTCACGTTTACGTAACTGGCCCACGGTTGACTGGAAGATGAGGAGTGAGAGTGTGTGTGTGAGAGTGAGGGAGTGTGAGTGGGGGTGTTTGGGCGGAGAAGAGAGGGGACGAAGCCTTACATCCCCACCCCCCATTTTTTTAATCTTTCACCTCCGTCTTATTTATATTCCATCCCTTCACCTCCTCCTAATCCTCCTCCTCCTCCTCCTCCTCCTCCTCTCCCAGCATCGTCCCCGGAGACAAGGGGGGGGGGGGGGCTGCCCCTGAGCCCGTCACCGCCAGGGGGCGTCACGTATTGTCATCTGATAAACATGTCAAACCTGACCCAGAATAGTGTCTACGTCATTATACCTGACACTTCATTATACCTGGCACTTCATTATTATACCTGACACTTCGTTATACCTGGCACTTCATTATTATACCTGACACTTCATTATTATACCTGGCACTTCATTATTATACCTGACACTTCATTATACCTGACACTTCATTATTATACCTGGCACTTCATTATACCTGACACTTCATTATTATACCTGGCACTTCATTATTATACCTGACACTTCATTATACCTGACACTTCATTATTATACCTGGCACTTCATTATTATACCTGGCACTTCATTATTATACCTGACACTTCATTATACCTGACACTTCATTATTATACCTGGCACTTCATTATACCTGACACTTCATTATTATACCTGGCACTTCATTATTATACCTGACACTTCGTTATACCTGGCACTTCATTATTATACCTGGCACTTCATTATTATACCTGGCACTTCATTATACCTGACACTTCATTATTATACCTGGCACTTCATTATTATACCTGACACTTCATTATACCTGGCACTTCATTATTATACCTGGCACTTCATTATTATACCTGGCACTTCATTATACCTGACACTTCATTATTATACCTGGCACTTCATTATTATACCTGACACTTCATTATACCTGGCACTTCATTATTATACCTGGCACTTCATTATACCTGACACTTCATTATTATACCTGGCACTTCATTATTATACCTGACACTTCATTATACCTGACACTTCATTATTATACCTGGCACTTCATTATTATACCTGGCACTTCATTATTATACCTGACACTTCATTATACCTGACACTTCATTATTATACCTGGCACTTCATTATACCTGGCACTTCATTATACCTGACACTTCATTATTATACCTGGCACTTCATTATACCTGGCACTTCATTATACCTGACACTTCATTATTATACCTGGCACTTCATTATAACTGACACTTCATTATACCTGGCACTTCATTATTATACCTGGCACTTCATTATACCTGGCACTTCATTATACCTGGCACTTCATTATACCTGGCACTTCATTATACCTGACACTTCATTATTATACCTGGCACTTCATTATACCTGACACTTCATTATTATACCTGGCACTTCATTATAACTGACACTTCATTATACCTGGCACTTCATTATTATACCTGGCACTTCATTATACCTGACACTTCATTATACCTGACACTTCATTATTATACCTGGCACTTCATTATACCTGGCACTTCATTATTATACCTGGCACTTCATTATACCTGACAATTCATTATACCTGACACTTCATTATACCTGACACTTCATTATACCTGGTACTTCATTATACCTGACACTTCATTATACCTGACACTTCATTATACCTGACACTTCATTATACCTGACAATTCATTATACCTGACATTTCATTATACCTGGCACTTCGTTATACCTGACAATTCATTATACCTGACACTTCATTATTATACCTGGCACTTCATTATACCCGGCACTCATCATCATACCTGACCAGATGAGGGAAAGATGTGGCAACGCCGCCTTAGCTGTCAACAGTGACAGGAAATGACGTCAACTTTGAACGAAAATAATTAATAGCGACCACGCGTAGCACAGATCCTTCTGTACATAAATGTATATCTCTGTCTCGTTATCTCTGTCTTGTTATCTCTGTCCGTCTGTCTGTGTCTGTCACCCCGTCACACCCACCAAGACAGGTTGCTCAACAGTGACGCAGAAACAGGAGTATTAACGCGACCGAGCACCGATGGCAACTTCGCCAGAGTTACAGCGGTCAAAATAACAGCAGCAGCAAGTGTACAGCTGCATCAGCAGGTGTACAGCTGCATTAGCTGCATCAGCAGGTGTACAACTGCATTAGCAGCATCAGCAGGTGTACAACTGCATTAGCAGCATCAGCAGGTGTACAACTGCATTAGCAGCATCAGCAGGTGTACAACTGCATTAGCTGCATCAGCAGGTGTACAGGTGCATTAGCTGCATCAGCAGGTGTACAACTGCATTAGCAGCATCAGCAGGTGTACAACTGCATTAGCAGCATCAGCAGGTGTACAGCCGCATTAGCAACATCAGCAGGTGTACAACTGCATTAGCAGCATCAGCAGGTGTACAACTGCATTAGCAGCATCAGCAGGTGTACAACTGCATTAGCAGCATCAGCAGGTGTACAACTGCATTAGCAGCATCAGCAGGTGTACAACTGCATTAGCAGCATCAGCAGGTGTACAACTGCATTAGCAGCAGCAGCAGGTGTACAACTGCATTAGCAGCAGCAGCAGCAGGTGTACAACTGCATTAGCAGCATCAGCAGGTGTACAACTGCATTAGCAGCATCAGCAGATGTACAACTGCATTAGCAGCATCAGCAGATGTACAACTGCATTAGCAGCATCAGCAGGTGTACAACTGCATTAGCAGCAGCAGCAGGTGTACAACTGCATTAGCAGCAGCAGCAGGTGTACAACTGCATTAGCAGCAGCAGCAGGTGTACAACTGCATTAGCAGCAGCAGCAGGTGTACAACTGCATTAGCAGCATCAACAGGTGTACAACTGCATTAGCAGCATCAGCAGGTGTACAGCTGCATTAGCAGCATCAGCAGGTGTACAGCTGCATTAGCAGCATCAGCAGGTGTACAGCTGCATTAGCAGCATCAGCAGGTGTACAGCTGCATTAGCAGCAGCAGCAGGTGTCTCACCTCACTAGGGACATGTCTCACCTCACTAGGGACATGTCTCACCTCACTAGGGACATGTCTCACCTCACTAGGGACATGTCTCACCTCACTAGGGACATGTCTCACCTCACTAGGGACATGTCTCACCTCACTAGGGACATGTCTCACCTCACTAGGGACATGTCTCACCTCACTAGGGACACATGTCTCACCTCACTAGGGACATGTCTCACCTCACTAGGGACATGTCTCACCTCACTAGGGACATGTCTCACCTCACTAGGGACACATGTCTCACCTCACTAGGGACATGTCTCACCTCACTAGGGACATGTCTCACCTCACTAGGGACATGTCTCACCTCACTAGGGACATCTGTCTCACCTCACTAGGGACATGTCTCACCTCACTAGGGACATGTCTCACCTCACTAGGGACATGTCTCACCTCACTAGGGACACATGTCTCACCACGAGACATTTTTCTCCAGAAGGTCAATAGGGCCGGTGCGGGGGAGCCTCGCCCCCCCCCCCGACCCCCCCCCCGCCCCCCCGACCCTCCACAGCGACGCCTCCTGCCGAGTCAACCGGTTATTCCGGCTTGGCTTAATGACCCAACCATCGCCCCGGGGCTGGTGGACGGCAGTACGGCGTGGAGCCTCCAGCACAAGCTGCAACTCTGCCAGACTCCGTAACACAGTAAAGTTATAATTATTAATAGACTCCATAATAAAAATATCTAGGTTCTAGCACCTGGCAGCCCGGTTCCTGCAGTGTGTTACAGCTGACCTGTGGGTCTGACGGCTGAGTGGACAGCGTTTGGGATCCCTAGTCCTGAGGTTCCGGGTTCGATCCCCGGTGGAGGCGGAAACAAATGGGCAGTTCCTTTCACCTTGATGCCCTGTTCACCTAGCAGTAAATAGGTACCTGGGAGTTAAATAGCTGCTACGGGCTGCTTCCTGGGGAGGTGTAACAAAAAGGAGGTCTGGTCGAGGACCGGGCCGTGGGGACGCTAAGCCCCGAAATTATCTCAAGATAACGTCAAGAAACTGTCGTATTAATGTGTTCTTATCCAGACCTACCAGAAGACCCAAAACAGAAAACGGGACAGTATGTCAATTTCGTGAGCCGCTTCCATTTTCTAGTACGACGATTTTTGGGCTTAGTGAGAGTAT
Organism: Procambarus clarkii; assembly: GCF_040958095.1. Taxonomy (NCBI): domain Eukaryota; kingdom Metazoa; phylum Arthropoda; class Malacostraca; order Decapoda; family Cambaridae; genus Procambarus; species Procambarus clarkii. Next base: position 32,932,277 of record NC_091201.1, read on the forward strand.
AGGTCAAGATGCGACGGTGTACTGGGAGGACGGGTGGGGCTCCAGGCCTGAATAACACCCGACACCTGAGGTGACCCAACACCCAACACACACACAACACCCAACACTTGAGGTGACCCAACACCCAACACCTGAGGTGACCCAACACCCAACACACAGACAACACCCAACACACAGACAACACCCAACACCTGAGGTGACCCAACACCCAACACACAGACAACACCCAACACTTGAGGTGACCCAACACCCAACACCTGAGGTGACCCAACACCCAACACACAGACAACACCCAACACACAGACAACACCCAACACCTGAGGTGACCCAACACCCAACACACAGACAACACCCAACACCTGAGGTGACCCAACACCCAACACACAGACAACACCCAACACTTGAGGTGACCCAACACCCAACACCTGAGGTGACCCAACACCCAACACACAGACAACACCCAACACTTGAGGTGACCCAACACCCAACACACAGACAACACCCAACACCTGAGGTGACCCAACACCCAACACACAGACAACACCCAACACTTGAGGTGACCCAACACCCAACACCTGAGGTGACCCAACACCCAACACACAGACAACACCCAACACTTGAGGTGACCCAACACCCAACACACAGACAACACCCAACACTTGAGGTGACCCAACACCCAACACACAGACAACACCCAACACTTGAGGTGACCCAACACCCAACACACAGACAACACCCAACACTTGAGGTGACCCAACACCCAACACACAGACAACACCCAACACTTGAGGTGACCCAACACCCAACACACAGACAACACCCAACACTTGAGGTGACCCAACACCCAACACACAGACAACACCCAACACTTGAGGTGACCCAACACCCAACACACAGACAACACCCAACACTTGAGGTGACCCAACACCCAACACACAGACAACACCCAACACCTGAGGGCAGGCGGGTGTAGGGTGTACTACACCTGGCTGCGTAACTCGTCATAACCAAACATAGTGAAGATGGAATATTGATCGTGAGGTGGCAGGTGTCCCCAGAGCCTCATCTGGGTCAAGACCTCTCGTGGCAGCTTACTTCCTCAAGTGGCTTGTTACACTCAAGGTTTATGGTGGCAGGTCGGCCCCTCAAGTGACGGGGGGGGGGGGCCTGAAGTGAGGGGGGGCCCTTATCCCTCAGGGAAACTTATCAGGGGGGGGGGGGAGGGGGGCTGGGTTGATATCTTAACACTAAGTTTGGCTCCAACGGTCTACATAAGTTGTTTAACTTAAAATAGTTTTCAAACAATTTAAAC